>NW_016866479.1:0-444 GCF_001698545.2 Rhinopithecus bieti | reverse complement strand
TGATATCTTTCCTTCCACTTGATCCATTCAGCTGTTGATTCTTGTGTATGCTTCACAAAGTTCTTGTGCTGTGTTTTTCAGCTCCGTCAGGTCATTTATTTTCTTCTCTAAACTGGTTATTTTAGTTAGCAATTCGTCTAACCTTTTTTAAGGTTCTTAGCTTCCTTGCATTGGGTTAGAACATGCTCCTTTAGCTCAGAGGAGTTTGTTATTACCCACCTTCTGAAGCCTACTTCTGTTAATTTATCAAACTCATTCTCCATCCAGTTTTGTTCCCTTGCTGGTAAGGAGTTGTGATCCTTTGGAGGAGAAGAGGCATTCTGGTTTTGGAATTTTCAGCCTTTTGTGCTGATTTCTTCCCATCTTTGTGGATTTATCTACCTTTGGTCTTTGAAGTTGGTGACCTTCGGCTGGGGTCTCTGAGTGGACTTCCTTTTGTTGATG
>NW_016866478.1:0-663 GCF_001698545.2 Rhinopithecus bieti | reverse complement strand
GGAGTCTCGCTCTGTCGCCCAGGCTGGAGTGCAGTGGCCGGATCTCAGCTCACTGCAAGCTCCGCCTCCCGGGTTTACGCCATTCTCCTGCCTCAGCCTCCCGAGTAGCTGGGACTACAGGCGCCTGCAACCTCGCCTGGCTAGTTTTGTATTTTAGTAGAGACGGGGTTTCACCGTGTTAGCCAGGATGGTCTCGATCTCCTGACCTCGTGATCCGCCCGTCTCGGCCTCCCAAAGTGCTGGGATTACAGGCTTGAGCCACCGCGCCCGGCCAAGTCTCAGGTGTTTTTCTAATCATTTTCTACCTTACCATATTATTTTAAATTCCTGAAATATGTGTTTTGCTTTATAATAATCATGTTTCCCATAACAGCCTTTCTCTGTTTTGTTTTAAAATACATTTTCTTTGATAATTTAGTACATGGGATATTTATTCTAATCACTTAAATGTGTAATCCATAACAATTTGGTGTTCCTTAAATTGAAAATGAGATTCTTATCACAGACTATTAGGTTTTACACGTAACAAATGTGAAATGCACTTTAAAAGAAGTATTGGCAGGATCAACAAATCATTTTTAAACTATTTATATTGTATAGCTATTTTGTAGGTCTTGGAGAATTTTACATATATTTTTTATTCATCAGCCAAACAACCTTAAC
>NW_016866477.1:0-1459 GCF_001698545.2 Rhinopithecus bieti | reverse complement strand
ATACCCAGTTTTTTTTTATTATTGTTTTTATCACAAAGGAAGTTGAATTATCAATTGCTTTTTCAGCATCAATTGAAATACTCATATGGCTTTTGTCCTTCTTTCCGTTGATATGATGTACATATTAATTGATTTGTATATGTTGAACCATCCATGCATCCCAGTGACAAATCACACTGGGACGTGATAATAATTGTTGAATGTATTGTTGAATTCAGCTTCCAAGTATTTTGTTGCGAATTTTGTTTTCTGGGTTTTGTTGTTGTTGTTGTTTTGTTTGTTTGTTTTATGAGTTTTGATTTTGGTATCACGTAATACTTGGTTGTACAACGAGTTTGGATGTATTCCCTCTTCTGCCATTTTGGGAATACTTTGAGTAGTGTTTATATCAGTTCTTAAATGTTTGGTAGAATTCAGCAGTAAAGCTATCAGTTTCCAGGCTTTTCTTTACCCGAAGGTATTTTATTGCAGTTTTGATCTCACCACTTTTTACTTGTGTGTTCAGGTTTTGGATTTCTTCATGGTTTAATCTTCGTAGGTTTTATGTGTCTAGGAGTTTGTACATTTCTTCTAGATTTTCCATTTTATTGGCATATTGTTCACATTAGCCACAAATGATCTATTAAATTTTTTCAGTATCAGTTGAAATGTCTTGTTTTTCATCTCTGATTTTATTTATTTGGATCTTCTCTGCATTATTCTTGGTCTGGATAAAGGTTTGTCAATGTTGTTTAACTTTTCATAAAACCAAATTTTTATTTCATTAATCTTTTGTATTAATTTCTTCATTTTAATTTCATTAATTTCTGCTCTGATATTTATTCTGTCTTTGTTTCTACTAATTTTGCATTTACTTTTTCTTGCTTTTCTACTTCTTTAAGATGCATTGTTAGGTTGTTTCTGTGAAGCTTCTCTTTTTTTGATGTAGGCTCTATAGCTTTTAACTCATCTCTTAGTACTCTTTTTGCTGTACCACATAGGTTTTGGGATGTTGGGTTTGCTTTCTCAATTATTTCAAAAAATTTCACTTTCCTTCTTAATTTCTTCATTGACACACTGGTCATTCAGAAGCATATTTTTAAACTTCCATGTATTTGCATAGTTTCCAAAAGTATTGTTCTTCTTTAATTTCTATTTTTACTCCATTGTGGTCAGAGAAGATGCTTGATATTATCTCATTTTTTTTGAGTGTTTTAAGACTTACTTTGTTACCTAACATATGCTCTATCCTTCAGAATGATTCATGTGCTGAGGAAAAAAATGTACATTATTCAGCTTTTGAATATAATGTTCTGTAAATACCTATTGAGTTCATTTGTTCCATAGTATAGATTAAGGCCATTTTTTTGTTGTTGTTGAATTCCTGTCTGGGAGTTCTGTCCAACTCTAAAAGTGGGATGCCAAAGTCTCCAGCTATTATCACATTGGAGTCCTTCTCTCTCCTTAGTTCTATCAATAT
>NW_016866476.1:0-446 GCF_001698545.2 Rhinopithecus bieti | reverse complement strand
TTCTGCACAGCAAAAGAAACTATCACCAGAGCGATCAGGCAACCTGCAGAATGGGAGAAAATTTTGCAATCAATCCATCTGACAAGGGCTAATATGCAGAATCTACAAGGAACTTATACAAATTTACAAGAAAAAAACAAACAACCCCATCAAAAGTGGGCAAAGGATATGAATAGACACTTTGAAAAGAAGACATTTATGCAGCCAACAAACATTAAAAAAAGCTCATCATCACTGGTCATTAGATAAATCCAAATCAAATCCACAATGAGATACCATCTCATGCCAGTTAGAATGATGATCATTAAAAAGTCAGGAAACAACAGATGCTGGAGAAGATGTAGAGAAATAGTAATGCTTTTACACTGTTGGTGGAAGTGTAAATTAGTTCAACCATTGTAGCAGATAGTGTGGTGATTCCTCAAGAATCTAGAGCTAGAAATACC
>NW_016866475.1:0-1454 GCF_001698545.2 Rhinopithecus bieti | reverse complement strand
GTGGGTTGATAGCAGGGGCAAAGCCCGGATTCTGCCAGGATGGAGGTGGGGTGGGGATGGGAATGGGGAATGGGAGATGGGGTGAGGGTGGTGTTGGGGATCAGAATGGTAGTGGGGTGTGGAGGGGTTACCCTCAGTCCCCTCTAGGGGCCCTGACCTTGATTTCTGGCAGAGCCTGGGCCCTGCCCTCTTCTAACCAGCCCTGCCCTGATCACACAACGCTCTGACCACAGAGTTCCCTGCCGCTAAAGCGGCGGGGTTGGCGGGGTGATGTGGTGGCGACCCACCCTTCCACGTCTTCCCATGTGGGGTGGTCCAAGGCTGGCAGCAGAGGCAGTGCTGGAGTATTTGGGGCCCTCTGTCTGGGGTGAGACCCGCCTCAGTCCTCCCTCAGCATCTCACCTTGCCTTGCCACCGAGTCTGGGCCTGCTTCCCTCCACCGATAGCAGGCCTTGCTCAGGGCGAGAATCTCGCTGTCCTCTGACCCCAATGCGCAAGTCAGTGGCGTCACATCCAGGCAACGGTACTTCCCTGGGTCCATGGCAGGGATGGAACCAGATTCGGCCTGGGGGGTGGGGATCTGGATGGGGTGGGGTAAGCATGAATATGGTGTTGCCGGTAGGGGTAGGGATTGGGATGGGGATCCTGAGGCTGTAGATCCTGGTGGATTCCAGAGAGTTGGGGTGGGAGGGGCCTTTGGTCATCCCTCAGGGTCCTGACTTGGATGCCTGGCTGAGCCTAGACCGCCATCCTCTGCTGATTGTATGTGCTCCCCTCAGACCAAGTCTCTGACTCTGAGTCCCCCCGAAGTGGCATTGGGGGGAGGGGCATGGTCGGGGTGACATCATTGCCAGTGTTTACCAGGGCTGACAAGGGGCTGAGTTGGATTCTCTGGTCCCTCTATGTGGGGAGGGTGGACCTTCAGTCCTCACTCAGGAGGGTCCTCTTCCTCACCCCTGGCTGTTGGACGAAGTGATGGGTGGGAGACGCACTGTTTCTGTCACCTCTGAGCATATGCGCATCTGCACCCCTTATAGAGAATAGCTGTGGGTCCCAGGTCAGGTGCTCCCTGCACAGCGGGAGCTCCGCGATTGTAGGATTGTAGTGAGCTCTGGGAGAAGACGCACACCTTCCCACGAGGGCTCCTCCCCAGCCAGAGCTACACTTGGCAAACCTTTGGTCCTAAATGATTTATTCCCTGAATCGAAGAAATAGGGTTTACATATCTTCCAAGTATATATGTAGGTAGCAATATTTATATTTATTTCTATGAAGTGACAGCTACCCTTAGTATGCATAATTCACTCTGATATCCTAATCTACTTCTATTCCAGTCTTTGTGTTCTGTTGAAATAATTTTTTTTAAACGTAATTCCTCTCCCACTATGTTGGTTTCAGGTTGTTATTAGCAGAACTCTGGCGCCATAGTGCCTTAACCAACCCAATTTTCCTGG
>NW_016866474.1:0-1525 GCF_001698545.2 Rhinopithecus bieti | reverse complement strand
TCCTAGGCCAACTAAGAATTCCTAAGCCTAGCTGGGGAAGGAGACCACACCCACCTTTAGACACGGGGCGTGTAACTCAGCTCACACCCGACCCATCAGGTAGTAAAAGGGCTCACTAAAATACCAATTAGGCTAAAAGGAGGAGGTAAAGAAATAGTCAAATCATCTATTGCCCGAGAGCACAGGGGACGGACAATGATCGGGATATAAACCCAGGCATTTGAGCCAGATGGGTAACCCCTTTGGGTTCCTTCCCGGTGTATGGGAGCTCTGTTTTAACTCTATTAAATCTTGCAACTGCAAAAAAAAAAAAAAAAAAAAAAAAAAAAAAAAAAAAATACACTGGTTTCCAGTGTATGTATACACACACACACGTGCATAAACACATATTCACACATATGTACACATATATACATGTATGTGTTTTACAGCAATTTAAGGTCGGCATGGGCATATCATTTATTCATTAACTCCCCAACAGAAAACTACAGACATTTACTCTTCACAGCAGGGAGTCCTATAAAGATCCCCTGAGTCTTTTAATCATCTTTTTATCTTCCTGTACCACTTTCCTACGAAACAGAAATTTGTAGATGGCACACTTGTTTCATTTGAAATAAGCACTCATGGATTTTCATCCCAGTGAACACACATTAAGTCCACATTACAATTAAGTAAAGTGATAAAATTTGAAAGAATGTATGAAGATAGCTTTTTAGGGTATATAAATTGTGATTTGCAGACTTTTTCATTACTTTATATGTATATATTACTCCTTTCCTTGGAAGGCAGTGGTAACCTTTTGAACATTTCTATAGTTTTGTGGATCTAAACAAAAAGACACACTAAAGAAGAAGTGTGAAATTAAGAATTGCCTGGTGTGTGCAGTGTGATTACAGAGTAATAAAGTTTGTTCTCTGGTGAATAAACTATGTATTTCCCTTTCAAAGTAACTTGCTTGAAAGTTATATTAATATACGAATACCTAAAGTGCTAAAAACACTTTAGCATTTTTTGAAATAATTTACAGTTCATTTGTAAAAACAAAAAACAAGCATTATTTTCAGACACCTACTGTAGCTGTCATTTATATACTTTGGAGAACATATATGTTGGTGGTTATCTTATCACAGATTGTAATATTTTTTCAGTAAAAGTATGTTGACATTATTTTATATTGTTGCTATTTATAATTAGTTTCATTAAAAACTCCAAACACTTGAAAAGGTAAAATGAAAATTTAAAAAAAATAGTCCAGGTTGGGTTTGGTGGCTCACATCTGTAATCTCAGTACTTTGGGAGGCCGAGGCGGGCAGATCACGAGGTCAGGAGTTCGAGACCACCTTGACCAACATGGTGAAACCCTGTCTCTACTAAAATTATAAAAATTAGCCAGGCATGGTGGTGTGCACCTGTAATCTCAGCGGGCTGAGGCAGGAGAATGGCTTGAACCTGGGAGGCAGAGGTTGCAGTGAGCCGAGATCGTGCCACTGCACTCCAGCCTAGGTGACAGTGAGACTCCATC
>NW_016866473.1:0-449 GCF_001698545.2 Rhinopithecus bieti | reverse complement strand
GTGTGTGTGTGTGTGTGTGTGTGTGTGTGTGTGTGTGCTTGTTGGCCACATGTATGTATTCTTTTGAAAAGTGTCTGTTCATGTCCTTTGCCTACTTTTTAGTGGGTTTGTTTTCTTGTAAATTTAAGTTCCTCATAGATGCTTGATGTTAGACCTTTGTCAGATGCATAGTTTGCACATATTTTCTCCTATTCTATGGGTTATTTGTTTATTCTGCTGGTAGTTTCTTTTGCTGCACAGAAGCTCTTTAGTTTAATTAGATCCCATTTGTCCATTTTTGCTTTTGTTGCAATCGCTTTTGGTGTCTTCATCATGAAATCTTTGCCTGTGCCTATGTCCTGACTGGTATTGCCTAGACTTTTCTTCTAGGGTTTTTATAGTTTGGGGTTTTACATTTCAGTCTTTACTCATTCTTGAGTTAACTTTTGTATATGTTGTAAGGAAGGGGT
>NW_016866472.1:0-573 GCF_001698545.2 Rhinopithecus bieti | reverse complement strand
GTTTAGTGCTTCCTTCAGGAGGTCTTGTAGGGCAGGAATGGTGGTGACAAAAATCTCTCCACATTTGCTTGTCTGTAAAGGATTCTATTTCTCCTTCACTTATGAAGTTTAATTTGGCTGGATATGAAATTCTGTGTTGAAAATTATTTTCTTTAAGAATGTTGAATATTGGTTGCCAGTCTCTTCTGGCTTGTAGAGCTTCTGCCAAGAGATCTGCTGTTAGTCTGATGGGCTTCCCTTTGTGGGTAACCTGACCTTTCTCTCTGGATGCCCTTAACATTTTTTCCTTCATTTCAACTTTGGTGAATCTGACAATTATGTTTCTTGAAGTTGCTCTTCTCAAGGAGTATCTTTGTAGCATTCTCTGTATTTCCTGAATTTGCATGTCGGTCTGTCTTGCTAGGTTGGGGAAGTTCGCCTAGATAATATCCTGCAGAGTGTTTTCCAACTTGGTTCCATTCTCCCCATCACTTTCGGGTAGACCAATCAGATGTAGATTTGGTCTTTTCACATAGTTCCATATTTCTTGGAGGCTTTATTTCTTTTACTCTTTTTCTCCAAACATCTCTTCTC
>NW_016866471.1:0-557 GCF_001698545.2 Rhinopithecus bieti | reverse complement strand
AAGAATCAGAAACTTGAGTTCTGTCAGTAGCAACTTATCTTCCAGAAATATGCCACGTTTTTTTCTTAAACTTTAATATGCATAAAGATCACTTTGAGAGCTCATTAAACACAGATTCTGGGCCCCCACTCCAAGAGACTCTGATATAGTAGGTCTAGGATGGGCCAAGGATTTGTATTACCAGCAGGTTCCTAATTAATACTTATGCTACTCATCTGAGGACCGTACTTTAAGTAGCATTATTCTACAGCGTTAGAAAATACTGCCCACCAAATTCTCTTTGACATCCCTTCATACTATGCCTAGTTTTCTATTTCCTTTCCTCTTCTTGTTGTCTTCCTTTTCCTTCTTTTGCCCTCTAGATATAGATATTTTCTTTTTTTTTTTTTTTTTTTTTTTTTTTTTTTTTTTTTTGAGGCGGAGTCTCGCTCTGTGGCCGGGACTGGAGTGCAGTGGCCGGATCTCAGCTCACTGCAAGCTCCGCCTCCCAGGTTCACGCCATTCTCCTGCCTCAGCCTCCCGAGTAGCTGGGACTACAGGCGCCCGCCACCTCGCCC
>NW_016866470.1:0-665 GCF_001698545.2 Rhinopithecus bieti | reverse complement strand
TTTTTGAGATGGAGTTTCTCTGTCACCTAGGCTGGAGTGCAATGGAACGATCTTGGCTCACTGCAACCTCTGTCTCCTTGGTTCAAGTGATTCTTCTGCCTCAGCCTCCTGAGTAGCTGGGACTATAGGCGCCCGCCACCATGCCTGGCTAATTTTTTGTGTTTTTAGTGGAGACAAGGTTTCACCATGTTAGCCAGGCTGGTCTCGATCTCCTGAACTCATGATCCACCCGCCTTGGCCTCCCAAAGTGGTGGGATGACAGGTGTGAGCCAACCCGCCGGGTCCCCCTCCTTTTCTTGGAAGGACACCGGTCACTGGATTTAGGACCGGTCCTAAGCCCAGGATGATCTCATCTTGAGATGCTTAACCAGTGACACCTGCAAATATCCTGTTTCCAAATAAGGTCACATTCTGAGGTTACAGGTGGACAGGAAGTTTTGGGAGAACATCCTCCAACCCCCTGCAATGGGAAAATTGACATGCAACTGTTTGTTATTGTTGTTTTTGTTTTGAGGAGTCTCCCTCTGTTGCTCTGTCACTAGGCTGGAGTGCAATGGCACAACCTCGTCTCACAGCAGCCTCCGCCTCCTGAGTTCAAGCGATTCTCCTGCCTCAGCCTCCGGAGTAGCTGGGACCACAGGCATCTGCCACCAAGCCTGGGTAAA
>NW_016866469.1:0-1091 GCF_001698545.2 Rhinopithecus bieti | reverse complement strand
AAGACTCCATCTCAAAAAAAACAAAAAAAAACAAAAAAAAACAGAGAACAGAGATTTACTTCTGACAATTCTGGAAGCTGGAAGTCCAGGGTTGAGAGGCTGCATCTGGTGAGGGCCTTCATGCTGCATCATCCCATGGGAGGAGGTGGAACAGTAGAGAGAGGAGTGGGGGGAGAGAGAGAGACAGACAGAGAAGGAAGGGGGCCAAACTCATCCTTTATTCAGGAACCCACTCCCTCCATAACTGCAATAACTAACCTACTCCCCTGGTAATGGCATTAATCTCTAAGGCCATTAATCTCTGCCGTCGTGACCTAATCTCTTCTTAAAGTTCCCATTTCTCAACAGTATTGCATTGGAGATTATGTTTCCAACACATGAACTTTGGGGGATACATTCAAACTATAACAGAAGTTCAGTTTTACTCATAATTAAATAACTGGAAACTGACGCAACAGAGAGATCTGTTTCAACTATGAAGAAAGACAAAAGGGCCAGGCACGGTGGCTCACGGCTGCAATCCCAGCACTTGGGGAGGTTGGGGCAGGAGGACAGCTTGAGCCTGGCAATTTGAGACCAGCCTGGACAACATTGTGAGATCTCATCTCTACAAAAAATACAAAAATTAGCCAGGTATAGTGGAACACACGTGTAGTCTGAGCTACTTGGGAGGCTGAGGTGGGAGGATCACTCAGGCCTAGGAGTTCAAGGCTGCAGTGAGCCATGAGCGGTGATCCCACTGTTGCACTCCAGTCTTGGTGACAGAGTGAGACCCTATCTCAAAAAAAAAAAAAAAAAAAAAAAAGAAAGGCTGGGTGCAGTGGCTTACACCTGTAATCCTAGCACTTGGGGAGGCTGAGGCGGGCAGATAATTCGAAGTCAGGAGTTTGAGACCAGCCTGTCCAACATGGTGAAACCCCATCTCTACTAAAAATACAAAAATTAGCAGGGTGTGGTGGTGGGTGCCTGTAATCCCAGCTACTTGGGAGGCTGAGGCAGGAGAATCACTTGAACCCAGGAAGCAGAGGTTTCAGTGAGCCGAGATCATGCCATTGCACTCCAGCCTGGTGAAAAGAGCAAAACTCCATCTC
>NW_016866468.1:0-1423 GCF_001698545.2 Rhinopithecus bieti | reverse complement strand
TGTCATCTGCAAACAGGGACAATTTGACTTCTTCTTGATATGTTATAAGAAGAAACTGTATGAACTGCATGGTGGTTAAATATAACCAATTTCTTTTTATTCTGAATCCGAATGCATGGTACCTCTTTCCTTTATGTTTTCTAGTCAAACCATTTCGTGTGAGAAAACTGCTTGATCTTCAGGCCAAAATGGTGAGTACCGAAAAGACCTAAGACCTGCCAATGTACTATGTACCAGGTGCTGAGCCAGGCATTGGGAATACAAAATCAAATAACTCGATCTTTTTTTTTTTTTTCTTTTGAGACAGGGTCTCACTCTGTTGCCCAGACTAGAGTGCAGTGTCACGATCTCGGCTCATTGCAACCTCCGCCTCCCAGGTTCAAGCGATTCTCCTGCCTCACCCTCCCGAATAGCTGGGATTATAGGCACGCGTCACCACACCCAGCTAACTTTTGTATTTTTTGGTAGAGACAGGGTTTCCGCATGTTGGCCAGGCTGGTCTGGAACTCCTGGCCTCAGTGATCCACCCGCCTCAGCCTCCCAAGGTGCTGGGATTACAGGCGTAAGCCACCGCACCTGGCCTATAACTCATTATCTTTAAGGAATTTATTTTCTGGGGAACTCAGTCAACAAAATGAAAAATCGGAATCAGACTTGGGGTCAAGGAGGAGTGGTGATGCTTGAGATAATTATTTTATTTTATTTTTATTTTATAGATGGAGTTTCACTCTTGTTGCCCAGGCTGGATTGCAGTGGGGTGTAAGCTCACTGCAACCTCCACCTCCTGGGTTCAAGCAATTCTCCTGCCTAAGCCTCCTGAGTAGCTGGGATTACAGGTGCCCGCCACCATGCCCAGCTAATTTTTTGTATTTTTAGTAGAGACAGGGTTTCATCATGTTGGCCAGGCTGGTCTCGAACTCTTGACCTCAGGTGATCCACCTGCCTCAGCCTCCCAAAGTGCAGGGATTACAGGCATGAACCACTGCACCCGCCCTGCTTGAGATAATTTTTAAGGGATGAATAGGAATTAAGTAGGCAAAGAAGGGAGAGAAGGTCATTCCTCCCAGAGGGAACAGCGTGAGCAAAGACATGGAGATGTCAAACAGCAAACATTGTTTAGGGAGCTGGGTTGGTATGGCTGTAACAGTAAGTGTTAGGGAGTGGTCATAAATGAATTTATATTTTGTATGGATGTGATCTAGGAAAGCTTTTTTTTTTTTTGAGATGGAGTCTCGCTCTGTTGCCCAGGCTGGAGTGCAGTGGTGCGATCTCAGCTCACTGCAACCTCTGCCTCCTGGGTTCAAGCAGTTCTCCTGCCTCAGCCTCCTAAGTAGCTGAGACTACAGGCGCACACCACCACGCCAGGCTAATTTGTGTATTTTTAGTAGAGACGGTGGTCTCATCATGTTGGCCAGGCTGGTCT
>NW_016866467.1:0-666 GCF_001698545.2 Rhinopithecus bieti | reverse complement strand
CCATGAGCATGTAATGTTTTTCCATTTGTTTGTGTCCTCTTATTTTGTTGAGGAGTGGTTTGTAGTTCTCCTTGAAGAAGTCCTTCACATTCCTTGTAAGTTATATTCCCAGGTATTTTATTCTCTTTGTAGCAACTGTGAATGGGAGTTCACTCATGATTTGGCTGTCTGTTTGTCTGTTATTGATGTATAGGTGTGCTTATGATTTTTGCACATTGATTTTTTATACTGAGACTTTGCTGAAGTTGCTTATCAGCTTAAGAAGATTTTGGGTTGAGACAATGGAGTTTTCTAAATATACAATCATGTCATCAGCAAACAGGGAAAATTTGACTTCCTCTTTTCCTAATTTAATACCCTTTATTTCTTTCTGTTGCCTGATTGCCCTGACCAGAACTTCCAACACTATGTTGAATAGGAGTGGTGAGAGAGGGCATCCCTGTCTTCTGCCAGTTTTCAAAGGGAATGCTTCCAGTTTTTGCCCATCCAGTATGATATTGCCTGTGGGTTTGTCATAAACAGCTCTTATTATTTTGAGATATGTTCCATCAATACCCATTTTATTGAGTGTTTTCAGCATGAAGTACTGTTGAATTTTGTCGAAGGCCCTTTCTGCATCTATTGAGAGAAACATGTTTTTGCCATTGGTTTTGTTTATGTGATGGA
>NW_016866466.1:0-1761 GCF_001698545.2 Rhinopithecus bieti | reverse complement strand
CCCGGCTTCCAGGTCAAGGAGGGTGGGGTTGGGAGACTGGCCAGAGCCTCACCCTGCCGGGCCTGGCGGAATTCAGAAGGCCTCCAGTGGCCCTGCCTGCTGCTTGTGGTCACTGGTCCTTGGTCTGCCCCATCCAAGGAGTCTCCTGCTCTCCTGAGACCGAGGCTCTTTGCCTGGCTGGCTCCACTCCAACTCCTCCGATCCCTGAGGCAACTGGGGTACCCAGCTCTGCCCTCTTTCCCCTAATGCTGGTCTCGCCACGATGCCCAGGGTGCACCCCTCTGCCACTGCCGCACCTGCTCCTCCTCCCTGCTTTTGATTAAGCAAAGAGGTGGGTGAGAGTGTGGGATGAGAAGAGGGGAAACAGGGTGGTAACCTGGAGTGGCCCCAGACAGTGTGGATTAACTCTTGGTGTGGGGATTATCCGGGTTTTATTTGGGGGAGGCTCTTAATCTGCTGCGGTGATTTAGCTTCTCACATATGGGGGCTCACTGGCGTCCAACATGGCCTGCCTTTGCATCGTGGGGTTGTCTTATCTCCTCATTAATTCATTCAAAAATGAATATTGAGCCTCGAGCAGGTACCAGACATGTTGCCAGACACTGCAGTGATGCAGGGAGTAGTAACGGCTGGCGCCCAGAATGTGGCTGCCCACGCAGACGCTGCTCTAAGCCCCTGGCATATATTAATTTAATTCTCATAACGATCTTGTGGGGGGCGGGTACATACTAGTCTTATAGTCTCCATTTTACAAACAGGAAAACAGGCACAGAGAGGGCAAGTGATTTGCCCAAGGTCACAAAGCTAGTAGGTAGCAGAAGGGCTTGGAATCAGGCAGTCTGGCTCCAGAGTCTGTGCACTTAATCACTAAGCAGTACCAGAGTGAAGGAGATGATTCTCGCTTGGGAGGCAAGGACACAGAGACTAACACGTATGGAATATTTGCTGTGTGCCTGACCTTGTACTGGGCATTTTACAGAGATGATTTCCTTGAATCCTCCCAACAACCCTACCAAGTAGGGACTATATCCATTTTTCTCACTGAATTGCCCAGGCTAGAATACAGCGGAACGATCATAGCACACTGCAGCCTCGAACTCCCGGACTCAAGGGATCCTCCCACCTCAGCCTCCTGAGTAGCTTGGACTACAGGCACTCTCCATCACACCTGGCTAATTACTGTATTTTTTTGTGGTAAAGACAGGGTCTCCCTATGTTGCCCAGGCTGTTCTTGAACTCGGGGGCTCGAGTGATCCACCTGTGTTGAACTCTGAAACTTCTGGGGTTACAGTCATGAGCCACCGCACCCACAGGGCTATACCCATTTTACAGATGAAAAACTGAGGCTTGGAGAGCCACAACAACTTGTGTACCATTGTGCTGCTTGTGAGCCGGGGGCCCTGACTCCTGATGCACCTCTGCCTGGGTGTTGGCGTTGATAGAGGCGGGCTGGCAGGATCCATGTACTCAAACTGAGGGAACAAAACCAGAGGGACTGGCCGGGCGCAGTGGCTCACACCTGTAATCCCAGCACTTTGGGAGGTGGAGGCGGGTGGATCAGGAGGTCAGGAGATCGAGACTACGGTGAAACCCCGTCTCTATTAAAAATACAAAACATTAGCCGGGCACGGTGGCGGGTGCCTGTAGCCCCAGCTACTCAGGAGACTGAGGCAGGAGAATGGCGTGAACCCGGGAGGCAGAGCTTGCAGTGAGCCCAGATCACGCCACTGCACTCCAGCCTGGGCAACAAAGCAAGACTCC
>NW_016866465.1:0-1084 GCF_001698545.2 Rhinopithecus bieti | reverse complement strand
ATTGCAAACAGCAGTTAGGAGTAGAACGCACCCTTTTACATCACTCACGTTAGGGCTCATACACCTCTTCCAAGACCTTTGACTGAAGGGAAACAAATGGCTGATCACCTACTTGCTACTGCAATATCTAATGCTAGACACTTTCACAATGTAACCCATGTGAATGCCTCTGGTCTCAAACGCAGATACAGCATTACCTGGAAAGAAGCTAAAGCTATTATCCAGCGATGCCCAACTTGTCAAATGGTGCCTTCCTCATCTTTCACGGGAGGAGCTAATCCTCGAGGACTGGAGCCTAACTCTCTTTGGCAAATGGATGTCACCCACGTTCCCTCGTTTGGGAGACTAGCTTGTGTACATGTGTGTGGGCACCTTTTCTCACTTTGGACTCTATGCCAATCAGGAGCGCCTTCTGCCCATGTGAAACATCATCTTTTGCAGTGTTTTGTGGTAATGGGCATTCCAGCTTCTTTTAAAACAGATAATGCCCAGGCTATACTAGCCAAGCTCTAGCTACATTTTTCCCTATGTGGAATAAATGAATTTCTCCCTAAAACAGCAATTGCAAAAGCAGAAAGGGAAAAATAGAGAATATGGAACACCACAGACACAACTGAATCTAGCATTATTAACTTTAAATGTTTTGTGCCTGCCCTAAGGCCAGATGTTATCAGCAGCTGAACAGCATCTGCAGAAACCAGCTGCAAAGACGGAAACAGAACAACTGATTTGGGGGAGAGATCCAATAACAAAAGTTGGGAAATAGGTAAAATAATAACTTGGGGTAGAGGTTATGCTTGTATTTCTCCAGGTCAAAATCAGCAGCCGATTTGGATACCATCAAGATACCTGAAACCTTATCATGAGCCAGATGTCGAGGCAGATTCTGGGAGGATCCCGAGGACCCCCCGGTTGCAGCCACGTTGAGACTGACGCTGAGGAGGACCCCAACTGTCACGAGCAACACCCGTCGAACACAGCCACCCACCTGGGACAGATCAAAAGCTGTCACAGATGGCAGAAGAAAACCTGAGGAAAGCGGGACAACCAGTCACAATGAATAATTTAATGGTAGCTATGACAG
>NW_016866464.1:0-1425 GCF_001698545.2 Rhinopithecus bieti | reverse complement strand
AAGGAAGGAAGGAAGGAAGGGAGGGGAAAGAAGGAAGGAAGGAAGGAACGAAAGGGAAGGGAAGGAGGGAGGAAAGGAGGGAAGGAAGGAAGGAAGGAGGAAAGGAGACAGAGAGAGAGGAAAGAAAGAGAGAAAGAAAGAAAAAAGAAAGAAAGAGAAAGAAAGAAAGAGAAAGAAAGAAGAAAGAAAGAAAGAAGGAAAGAAAGAAAGAAAGAAAGAAAGAAAGAAAGAAAGAAAGAAAGAAAGAAAGAAAGAAAGAAAAGAGAAACCAGCACCTGTGCACTCAGGCTTGCAGTTGTAGGGCATGGAGGACTCCAGGCCATGGAGTGATAGTGCTGCCAGGTGGGGCCCACAAGGGTGTGCTGGGTGCCTGGGTCCATGGAGGAGCCCCCCCTGGAGATGAGACTTCAGCTGCATCTAGACACACGTGACCTCAGTGACAAGGCTTCTCAAGAGAACTTCCTGAGGCGGGGCCTTCACAGTGTGCTTGAGAAACACCCTCACTCCTGCTGATCCCAGCTCTCTGGGGCCCTCCTCTGTGAGTGACATCCTTGGGGACTCTGTGCTCCATATCTCCTGCACACAGGGACCCCTCCCCTGGCACCACCCTTGGGCTGCTCCCCTTGGCCAGCCTCCTCCGCAACCATAACGTGGACCAGGAGGAGAGCAAGTGACCCGTCATCTTTCCTTCAATCAGTAGAGTCTTGCGGTGGGCTCTGGAGCCACCTTACAAGCAGTCCCCAGTTCCCTGGGGAAAGCACCGGGGCTTCGAGATGCCGAAGAACTTGCCAGGGTCCACAGCCAGCGAACCAGCAATCGGCTGTCACCCACCACTCACTTGCCCAACAGACATTTGAGGCTGCCAATGGGCCGGGGGCTGTTCGGGGGCACATTCAGCTGTGGGCCTGCCCTCAGGGCACTTAGATTTTAGAGGAAGAAGGTGGGGACAGAGACTAGACAAACCAAAACGTAAAGTGCCTGGCATGCATCCAAAAGGGGCCGTGGGATAGAGAGCAGCTGGGGAGGCGAGGAGAAGGGGCATGAGGAGGGGCCCTGGCAGGCAAGGAGAAAGGCCCTGGGGGACAGCGAGGGGGGAGCAAAGTCCCTGAAGGGGCAAGCCCTCACGTCCCTTCCCAGGGCCAGCACAGGGACTTTTAGGTTACATCCTATGCAGAAGATGGTAAGAAACACATCAACTGTTCCCATTCCCATTCCCATGGGCAACTCGGCAGTAAGCTTCTGCCAGACCACAATATTGGCTCTTTTCTGGTAGTTGGTATGGAATTAACTCCCTTGTATTAATTCAGATAGATCAAAAATGCACATTTAACAAAAGGACACCGAAAAGTAGAAGAAGAAGAAGAAGGAGAAGAAGAAGAAGAAGGAGAAGGAAAAGGAGAAGGAGAAGGAGAAGGGGAAGGGGAA
>NW_016866463.1:0-556 GCF_001698545.2 Rhinopithecus bieti | reverse complement strand
CTTAAAAAGGAAATATTCTCAATTAAAGCCTGGGTAGAAGCTTTCCGAGAAACTTCTTTGCGATATGTGAATTCACCTCACAGAGTTACAACTTCATCTTCATGAAGCAGTTTGCTAACACTACTTTCGGGGAATCTGCAAAGCGATATTTGGGAGTGCATTGAGGGCTGTGGTGAAAAAGGAAATATCCTCAGAGAGAAACTGGAAAGAAGAGTTCTGAGAACTTGCATTGTGACAGGTGAATGCAACTTACAGAGTTCCACTTTTCTTTTCATTGCTCAGTTTCCTAACACAGTTTTCTTGGAATCTGCAATGGGATATTACTAAGTGCAATGAAACTTACGATGACAAAGAAAATATCCACAGATAAAACCTGGAAGGAAGCTTCCTTAGAAACTGCTTTGTGATGTGTGAATTTGTCTCCCAGAGTTACACTTTCCTTTCATGAAACAGTCTGTTACCACTGTCTTTGGGGAATCTGAGATGGGATACTTTTCGATGGCACTGAGGCCTATCTTGATAAAGGAAATATCCTCAATTAAAACGGGAAAGAAGC
>NW_016866462.1:6046-8005 GCF_001698545.2 Rhinopithecus bieti | reverse complement strand
ATATATATATATATATATTTTTTTTTTTAATGAAAAAAAGACAATTGCCTCTCATTTCCCCTTCAGGTCCCCTCTCTGAGCAAATGCTCAGTGCTAATGGCCCAGTGTGGACAGATCCTGTCCCCTTCCCCCCTGGGCCAGGCTGAGCACTGCAGGCAGATCAGACCACACACATTCATCCACGGCTGCATTTTCTCATTCAAGGGTACTTTCTGGACATCTGCCAGGTCAATATCTATTAGACTCATCCACTCTTCTTTAGGAAAAATATTGGAATGGGGTTGGTCATCATTGTGGACAGAGCTCCCGCATGAGGCCCCAACAGACTGGATCAAACCAAAATGAAGGCACTCATGCTCAATGCCACATAATGAAGCTGAAACTTTGAAGAAGCAGACAGGTCCCAAGCAGACCAGTACTTCCTGAAAACAGGAGATTTCAGTCTACCTGAGTCAGCGCGATATGTGCGTCTCCTCTGCTCTACCCGTCACACAAAAAGTCGTCGCCGTCTGCCTCTTGTTCTGATTCTTTGTTCCCGCCTTACAAAACCTGCTGTTCTGCCATTGCCCCATGGGAGCTCTCATTCTGTTTTGTAGAAGGGAGGCTGCCCCAATTCATGAACAGTGAATAAAAGCCAATTCAATCTATAAGCAGATGTGTTGTCGTTTTGTCTTCTGACATTTCTGACAGCTGATAAACCTTAGTACACGGTTTCTCGGCCTCAGCACTGTAGACACTTGGGGTGGAACAAGTCTCTGTGGTGGGGCCGTCCTGTGCCCTGCGGGGCGTTCAGCAGCATCTCCGGTCTCCGCCCACGATGTTCAGGAGCACTCTCCAGTCTAGACAACCCAAATGGTCTCCAGACACCATCGCACCCCCATGGGGCCCTGCTCAATTGTGTGCACACACCCACATGCATTGGGCGAGTCTCTGCGGATGCGTGCCCGGGTTTCCAGGACCTCGCAGCTCTAAGCGTCTAAGCGGTGAATCTCCTGTGGATGTGTGCCCGGGTTACTTCCAGGACCTCGTGGTTCTAGGTGGCGAGTCTCCTGCGGGTGTGTGCCCAGGTTTCCAGGACCTCACAGCTCTAAGTGGCGAGTCTCCTGCGGATGCGTGCCCAGGTTTCCAGGACCTCACAGCTCTAAGTGACGATGCTGGAAATATCTTGAAATATACCTGACATTCATGATTTTACTTTCATACAGTTGATCCCTCCCAGTGAACCTGCTGTGGAAAGGCAGACTTACCTTTTCATGATGCCTAAGCTGCAGGACTTGTGCAAAGCTGCCCCCGTGATCTGGAAAGCCCAGCAGTGTGTTCAGAGTTATGTGGTTTGATAGTTTTTTGCAAAACAAATCAAATAAATCCAAACCTTGATGTTTTCAGGCAGCCAGTTAAGCCCATTGTCTTTGCTCTGCCTGCCCTGGCATGGCTGTGTGGTGGGCTGGCTGTGTCGGGCTCTTTACTGCGAGTTTGGTGGAACATCTTTTTTTAAAAATATATATATACTTTAAGTTCTGAGGTACATGTGCACAACATGCAGGTTTGTTACATATGTATGCTTGTGCCATGTTGGTGTGCTGCACCCATCAACTCGTCAGCACCCATCAACTCGTCATTTACATCAGGTATAACTCCCAATGCCACCCCTCCCCCCGCATAATAGGCCCCAGTGTGTGATGTTCCCCTTCCAGAGTCCAAGTGATCTCATTGTTCAGTTTCCACCTATGAGTGAGAACATGTAGTGTTTGGTTTTCTGTTCTTGCGATAGTTTGCTGAGAATGATGGTTTCCAGCTGCATCCATGTCCCTACAAAGGACACGAACTCATCCTTTTTTATGGCTGCATAGTATTCCATGGTGTATATGTGCCACATTTTCTTAATCCAGTCTGTCACTGATGGACATTTGGGTTGATTCCAAGTCTTTGCTATTGTGAATAGTGCCACAATAAACATAC
>NW_016866462.1:0-5022 GCF_001698545.2 Rhinopithecus bieti | reverse complement strand
GGATCCAGTTTCAGCTTTCTACTTATGGCTAGCCAATTTTCCCAGCACCATTTATTAAATAGGGAATCCTTTCCCCATTTCTTGTTTTTCTCAGGTTTGTCAAAGATCAGATGGCTGTAGATGTGTGGTATTATTTCTGAGGGCTCTGTTCTGTTCCATTGGTCTATATCTCTGTTTTGGTACCAGTACCATGCTGTTTTGGTTACTGTAGCCTTGTAGTACAGTTTGAAGTCAGGTAGCGTGATGCCTCCAGCTTTGTTCTTTTGACTTAAGATTGTCTTGGCAATGCGGGTGGAACATCTTTATGAGGTTTGCAATCACTTCTGGGCAGAGCCAAGCCACTGTAAGCTGTTGCAGGTCCCGCCCACCATGCTGGTTGGCTGGGGACGGTGACATGAAGGAGTGGGCCTGAGGTCACATCACCAATGAAGGTGTTCCGCAGCTCACGGTATCAGAAGTGTGAGCGGAAGGAGGGCAGGCCGTGCACACAGGGAGCCGGAAGTGACTCTGGAAAAGGGTCTGCAGTGGAGGGAGGGTGCAGTTCTTATCAGTGCATTAGCAAAAGGCAGTCATCTTCTGCCACAGGCCAGTTGCACAATTAGAAATGCACCATACGCTTTTCCCCACCTTTTCAAAAAATGAGAAATGGGGAAAATAGAATCCCTGTGTTCGTAGGACAGAAACCTGCAGCGACATGGCAAAGTCCAGGACACCTGAATGTGGGGTACATGTCACACACGGCCCCCCTCCATGGTACATCCTGACACATCTTGGCCTGAATAGGTCTAGGGCTTCCAGACACAAGAGAAGCAAAGTTCTCAGAGTGATGTGAGGTCGCTGATCAGGCCACACGAGGCATAGCCCGTCAGAGAATCTCTGAGGCTTCTTGAAGAGGCATTCAGCCGAGCCCCACACTTCTACCTCCGGGATATTCCCCAACCTGGTCGGCTCATGGCCCTCCTGCTGCCACCCCATCCCATGCCCACGCTGGGAATTCCCCAGATCAATTTACCCAGCAGCCGCTGAATGACACTTAGACACTCCTGCCCTTCCCCAAACCCCTGCAGGGCTTCTCATGGGGCTTCTGATGGCCCGGGGCAAAACCCTGAACCTCAGCCCTGCCAGCCTCTAGGGCCTTCCTGGTCTTCCCTCAGTCCCTCAGCATCAGGGTCCTCAGTCTTTGTCCAGCAGTTCCCTCTGCCAGACACTCCTCTGCCTGCCCCTGCCTGATGCCTGCCTGCCCGATATCTCAGCTGAAGCGTCAGAAACCCAGGGGTAATTTCAACAGGTCTGCTGGCTCTGCTCAGTTTTTTATTTTTATTTATATTTATTATTATTAGTAGTAGTATTTTTAGATAGAGTCTCACTCTATTGCCCAGGCTGGAGTGCAGTGGTGCAGTCTTGACTCACTGCAACCTCTGCCTCCCAGGTTCAAGCGATTCTCCTGCCTCAGCCTCCCCAGCAGCTGGGGTTACAGGCATGTACCATCACACCCAGCTGATTTTTGTATTTTTTAGTAGAGATGGGGTTTCCTCATATTGGACAGACTGGTCTCAAACTCCTGACCTCAGGTGATCCGCCTCCCTTGGCCTCCCAAAGTGCTGGGATTATAGGCGTGAGCCACCATGCCCAGCCTCTGCTTGCTTTCGGTCACTGGATTTTGTTTTGTTTTGTTTTTTTCTTCCCTTTTCCATAAATCTGAAGGCCACAGTAGTTGAAGCTCACGCCACTGGGCACTGAAACTCACCCTTCATTGGCCACTTTAGAAATAAATTTCATCGGGCACCATGGTAATGGTTGCTTCTGCTGTTTTTCAGGAACGTGGGCCAGCTCCTGTTCAGTTCAAGTCAGGCGAGACCACTGACCCTTCCACTGTGCAGAGACCATGGACAGCTGCGAAAGTGCAGTGTTCACCAAGGAGCCCTGCCTCCCACCCAGGCTCCAGCCTCATGGCCCTGTACCACCTTGTGGTCCTGCGTGGCCTTATGGCCCTGTACCAGCTGGTGGTCCTGTGTGGCCTCATGGTCCTATGCTGTCAGCTCACAGCTTGTCTCTAGTTCCCTATGTTCACATTTGTCCACCATCTGACCCCCAACTAGAGTGTCTGCTTCTGGAGCAGGACCGGGTCTGGCTTGTCCCTCACTGTGTCTCCATGTTTGACCTGGCACCTGGCTCACCCCAGAGACCAGGGACAGGGTGGAGTGAGTGGATGGATTGCAACAGGGATGGTGGTCTGAGTGGACTCAGGGTGATGGGATGCAGGAGCAGCAGGCAACATTGGCATGGGCCTGGCAGGTGTGGTAAGGCATTGCTCTGGGGCGTCCTTGGCCTTGCCACCTCCTGGGCATCTTGACATGGGCCTCTGGCCCCATGGTGTGATGTCATCCCTGCGTAAGAGAGGAGGGTCGTGACCCAGGATCCACCGCCAGGCTTCTTAAGAGGCTGGACCCTCAGGCACCACAAGGACATGGGAGCTGTGACCCATGAGCCTTGTGGGAACTTGAGTGCCAGCTGTCCCTGCTGCCTGTGTGCACATCAGAGGGAGGGGTCCCTTCACCCTTGCCCCTGAAAACCACCTTACTGCTGCCAAGGAATGCATCTGAATTCATGTCCCAGGCTGCCATTGCAAAGGCCTGCAGGCTGGGCGGCTTAGCCTCGCAGTTCTAGAGGCTGCAAGTCTGGGATCAAGGTGTGGGCAGGGCTGGCTCCTCCTGCGGCTGTGGGAAGGACCTGTCCCAGGTCCCTCTCCTTGGCTTATAGACATCTTCTCCCTCTGTCTCTTCACATTGTCTTCCCTCAGTGCTTTTCTCGTGTCCAAAAGGGGACATTTGGATTAGGGTTCACCCCAATGACCTCATCTTAACCTCATTACCTGTGTAAAGACCCCATCTCCAAATAAGGTCACTAGGTGAAGCGCTGGGGATTGGGACTTCAGCATGTGAATTTTGGGGACACAAGCTCAGCCCAGAAAACAGCATCCACCCCACCTTGCGAGGTGCAGAGTAACAGGCTCCCATGTCTGAAGGCCCGGTGCCTTACCCCCCTTGCCTCATGGGATTTGCCTCCTGTGATCACAGCCCCGAGATCTGCGTCCTAATCTTTGGGCCCTGCGAATGCCACTTTAGATGGCAAAGGGGACTTTGCAGATGTGATTGCATTAAGGATTTTGAGACGGGAGGTGACCCTGGATTACTTGGGTGGGCTCTGGATGCCATCATGGGTGTCCCGTAGCAGAGAGCCAGAGGGAGAGCGGACACACAGGAGGCCACACGCTGCAGAGGCTGGGGTCGGGGCGATGCGGCCACAAGCCAAGGACTGGCCACCTCCTGACCCTGGAGGAGGCAGAAAGGACTCTCCCTGGGGCCTCTGGGGCGAGCGTGGCCCTGCAGGCACCTCACTCAGTCTGCTGGTCTGGAGGGCATGGGGAAGAGGACAAAGAGCATGGGTAACTATTAGTAACGTTAGTGATAACATTGGCATTACTATTTTGACATTATTATATGTATGTTGTGGGACAATGCAATTTTAAAATTATGTTAACGTTAGGAACCAAGATTTTCCACAAAGGATGAAAGAGATGCTGGTATAGAAGGACATACATGTCATCAACCATTTGAATTGGAAATACCAAGATGAACTCACGACTTAATGGGGACAGGCAGTGTCTCAGGGCAGGTGGAGGGAGGCGGGCGGCAGCACCCGGAGTCCTCTGCCCGCGGCTCCTTCCCAGAAGGGCCTCCCAGCCAGTACTCCCTGAGCACCTGCTCTGTGCCAGCCCTGGCTTCCAGAACCACTCTGGACTCACATGGAGGTGTCTGTGAATGGTGCTGCCCGTCTCTCAATGTCCCCAGGCTCCTGCTGGACCGACGGACCTCCTCCCACACTCCATGGCCTCACCACGATGAGACCTAGCCTCCTCCTCCTCCAGCCACCTCCTCCCCTCCCTGCTCCTCTCCTGTGCTGGGCTGGTGCCTGCCTCAGCTCCAGAACTGGCTGTTCTTCTCCCCAGAATCACCCTCCCCACCCTCCAGTCCATTCACTCCACATCCATCGTTCCAGGCCCAGAGAAATCCTTCCTCCGCCAGGCATTCCTCACTTTCCCCTCCCTTGTCATCCCTTCCTTGAGTGCATGCCCCAGTGGGTGGGGTAGGGGCTGGCACAGTTGTGGGAGGGGTCTCAGTGAGGGAGCCAGACTTGTCTCTCTCCTGCATCCCCAGAGCCCCAGCATAGGGCTGTGCCGTGCAGGGGTCGCCAGCCTTCTGTCGCATTCTAAATGGGACATCTGGGTAATGACCGTTTACTTCTCAGACACATCATTTTTTCCTCCCCTGGGGTGGGGAAAGCAAGTGCAGGTCACAGAAAATGACAAGGTTAGCAAGGAAGCAACAGAAAGCCGCCAGGCACATTCCCGAGACAGGACTCTGCAGGATAAACGGCTTTAACTCTTCATCTTGTTACTGTTGTGAGGACAAAGTTTCCTGTGCCTTAGTGAAAGCCAGCACCTCTCTCTCTCACCTCCTCCCATCCCATATCCCCGGGGCAACTGGGGTGGGAACTCAGTGTTCACAGATAAGGAAAGAAACGCTACTGCCTTCTGCACCACAGGCTCTCTCTATGCTCCTCTGGTCAGTAACGCCCACGCGGCCAAATGTTCGAGAAATGCTACATGCATGAGCTATGGCCATGCAGGCCAACCCAAGGGGCCATTTCTCAATCTTTAGAAGGAAAAGATGAACTCCTGGCAGCCACGCTGATGGGATGAGCACTTGGGCGGGCCTTTGAGAAGTAAAGGGAGAACACTTTGGTCATCACCAGCCGGTGTGTTCTCAGATGATGGACTCTTTCAGAGAAGGGGCTCACACAGGGCAAGGAAAACAGAAGTCCTCGGGGGCCATGGCTGGAGATCTCTTCTGCAGGGAACCGGCCTGCCCCCCAGAGGCCTTGCCTGGAGTGCATATGTACATGTATACATGTGCACAGTCACACACATGCAAGCAGAGATTAGTACAGGCACACATGCAC
>NW_016866461.1:0-556 GCF_001698545.2 Rhinopithecus bieti | reverse complement strand
AAAAAAAAAGCTCAGGACTGCTACTTGTGGTGAGTTGTATGATTATTTCATTATAATGTAATAATAATAGAAATAAAGTACACAGTAAATTTAGTGCACCTGAATCATCCAACATTCGCACAACCCACACCCATGCCAGTCCATGGAAAAATTGTCTTCCACGAAACTGGTCCCTAGTGCCAAAAAAGGTTGGGGACCACTGCATTAGATGAGAGAACTGTGTTAAAAATATCCCCGTTTGGGCTGGGCGCGGTGGCTCACGCCTGTAATCCCAGTACTTTGGAGGGCCGAGGTGGGCAGATCACCTGAGGTCAGGAGTTCGAGATCAGCCTGGCCAACATGGTGAAACTCCGTCTCTACTAAAAATACAAAAATTAGCCGGATGCAGTGGTGCGCACCTGTAATCCCATATACTCAAGAGGCTGAGGTTGGACAATCGTTTGAACTCGGAAGGTGGAGGCTGCAGTGATCCCATATCATGCCACTGCACTCTGGCCTGGATGCAGAGTGAGACTCCATCTCAAAAAAAAAAAAAAATAAAAAAAATAAAAAAAAT
>NW_016866460.1:0-556 GCF_001698545.2 Rhinopithecus bieti | reverse complement strand
CCGGGAGGCGGAGCTTGCAGTGAGCTGAGATCTGGCCACTGCACTCCAGTCCGGGCCGAAAGAGCGAGACTCCGCCTCAAAAAAAAAAAAAGGAAAGGACATGGGACTGGGACATGAACACAGTGAAAATCACTAAAATATGAGTAATATGGCAAGTCTACTCAATGAAGGAGGAAGAAAAAAAATTTCACCAGAAAACTTAGACTTAGTAATTCTATTTAAATTGTGGTGACAATGACAGGAGTCACCAGTGTATACATATGTCCAAACTCAAACTCACCACGTCATCTACATTAATTACATGCAGGTTTTCTTGTGCACCCACTACTCAGTAAAGCTGGGGGTGGTGGGGAGAGAAGCACCTATAGGAATTCAGATTTATCAACATGAATTAGCAAGACACTAGCAACTTTATAAAAGGTTTATTTTTTAATTGACAAATTGAATATAATTATGAAATTATGATATACAACGTCACAGTTTGATACATTATGGAATGGTTAAATAAAGCTATCTAATGTATGCATTACTATATATATAGATATATATATATATT
>NW_016866459.1:0-1711 GCF_001698545.2 Rhinopithecus bieti | reverse complement strand
TTTCTTGTAAATTTGTTCAAGTTCTTTGTAGATTCTGGATATTATCCCTTTTTCAGATGGATGGATTGCAAACATTTTCTCCCATTCTGTAGGTTGCCTGTTCACTCTGCTGATAGTTTATTTTGCTGTGCAGAAGCTCTTTAGTCTAATTAGATCCCACTTGTCTATTTCGGCTTTTGTTGCCATCGCTTTTGGTGTTTTAGTCATGAAGTCTTTGCCCATGCCAATGTTCTGAATGGTATTGCCTAGGTTTTCTTCTAGGGTTTTTATGGCTTTAGGTCTTATATTTAAGTCTTTAATCCATCCTGATTTAATTTTTGTTTAAGATGTAAGGAAGGGATCTAGTTTCAGCTTTCTACATATGGCTAACCAGTTTTCCCAGCACCATTAAACAGGGAATCCTTTCCCCGTTGCTCATTTTTGTCAGGTTTGTCAAACATTAGATGGTTGTATATATGTGGTATTATTTCTGAGGCCTCTGTTCTGTTCCATTGGTCTATATGTCTGTTTTGGTACCAGTACTATCCTGTTTTGGTTACTGTAGGCTTGTGATTTAGTTTGAAATCAACTTTGAAGTTATTTGAAGTTCTGGGATACATGTGCAGAATGTGCATGTTTGTTACATAGGTATACATATGCCATGGTGGTTTGCTGCACCCATCAACCCATCACATGCATTAGGTATTTTTCTTAATAAAAGAACAGAAAACCAAACACTGCATGTTCTCACTCATAAGTGGGAGTTGAACAATGAGAGCACATGGACACAGGGAGGGGAATATTACACACCAGGGCCTCTTGCGGGGTGGGGGCAAGGGATAAGGGAGAGCGTTAGTACAATGCAATTTCTCTCCATTATTCATTTGATTGTCTTCACCCCCTCTGAGGTGTAGCTTCTCTTCATCGGTTTCTCCAACTCCGGTGGTTTTCTCTTAGTTTCTTGAGCACAGTAAATTTCTATCTCATATTAGCTCCCAAATGCTCTTCTTGCTGGAGTGAAGATTAGAGATGTTAGGTGACTTGTGTACAAGGCAACTAATCCAGGATATAGAACTGGGCCAATAAAGACTTTCTGAGCCCCAGAACAGTTTTCTGTTAGCCCACATCCTTCTAATTAGAAGCAGCCAGACAGAAACTTCTTTTAAGGAGGAAATTAATACAGACCCTTAAGATTGTGCTGCTAATAATCCCTGTGCTTGTGTTGAGAGGTAAATTATCTCTGCTTGATGCCCATTTAGAGACCTTAGAACTTTCTGACAGGAACAGCTGGGATCATGATAAAACTGGGCCTCCTAGAGGTAATTCTCTTTGTCATCTTTACATTCTGCCCCAGGCAAGAGAAGATATCCACCAATTCAGTTGTGGGAGAGTCCTAACAAGTGAACTGCTGTGTGTAGTGGGCATTCTTGCACTGATGGCACAGTTGGCCCACTGTCTTCCTCTCCACCATGTTCCTCCTTGCTTTCAACTGCAAATGGATGACTCAGTGCTCTTGTCCCTCAGAGTTCTTCAATTTCTGTAACTTCTTTGACTTTCATATGTGCTTTCCTTTGTGATGATTTGAAAGTCTCCTCCTCTGAAATATCAAACTCCAATAACTCACCTCAAACCACAACTTATCATTCCAGCTTTTACTCCATCACCCTACCATACTTTTTTATTTTTTATTTTTTTTATTTTTTTGTTTTTTTTTGAGACAGAGTCTCGCTCT
>NW_016866458.1:0-557 GCF_001698545.2 Rhinopithecus bieti | reverse complement strand
CTGGCGACAGAGCGAGACTCCGCCTCAAAAAAAATAAAAAAAAAAATAAAAAATAAAAAAAAAAATAAAAAATTAGCCTGGCATGGTGGCACGTGGCTATGGTCCCAGCTATTCGGGAAGCTGAGATGGTGTGTCCAGAATTGGTGGGTTCTTGGTCTCACCGACGTCACCAATGAAGCTGCGGACCCTCGTGGTGAGTGTTATAGTTTTTAAAGATGGTGCGTCCAGAGTTTGTTCCTTCAGACGTTCAGATGTGTCTGGAGCTTGTTCCTTGTGGGTTCGTGGTCTCGCTGTCAGGAGCGAAGCTGCAGACCTTCGTGGTGACTGTTACAGCTCTTAAAGGCAGCACATCTGGAGTTGTTTGTTCTTCCCGGTGGGTTTGTGGTCTCGCTGGCTTCAGGAGTGAAGCTGCAAACCTTCACGGTGAGTGTTACAGCTCACAAAGGCAGGGTGGACCCAAACAGTAAGCAGTACCAAGATTCATTGCACAGAGTGAAAGAAGAAAGCATCTACAGACACAAAGGACACCAAAACTGGTTACCCCTGGCTAGCAGGGG
>NW_016866457.1:0-1281 GCF_001698545.2 Rhinopithecus bieti | reverse complement strand
GGTTGTCTTCAGATTATGCATGGTGCTTATTTTTTTTCTACTTTTTCTATAATGAACATGTATTATTTTTGTAATTATAAATGATCAAATAAGGACTATTACACTTCCAATAAGCAAAATGTTTGTATGCCTCCCTGTCATAGATAAATTAAAGTCCTAATTTGACTTGATATTTTAGACCCTTTTCCCAGTTGAGGTTATTTTACAACTTTATTTCATGCTTGTTCCCCAGGCCTGGATATTGAATGTTACGGCTTTGCTTCTTCTTCCCCTCACTTGTGTTGTTTTTCCTTTCTCTCTGCTCTTGCCCAAACCCCACATTTGCCAGGTTAAATCTTTGTCTTCTTTCACAACCCAGCTCAAATCTGACTTCCTCCAAGAAATGCCCTTCTTTTCTCTAAGTCTGAAGTTTTCTCCCTTCAGGGAATCCAATTTTTGAAATTGTTTTATATCCTTTATCACAGCTTATTTAAAACTTGTTGTTTTTCTCTTTTATTCTCATTACATTGTGAAGTCCTACAGGGCAAGAGTAGTTATTATCATTATTTATTATTATTGTTTTTTTTTTTTTTTTTTTGACAGAGTTTCACTCTGCTGCCCAGACTGCGGTGCAGTGGCACGATCTCGGCTCACTGCAACCTATGCTTCCTGGGTTCAAGGGATTCTCATGCCTCAGTGCTGGGATTACAGGCGTGAGCCACTACACCGGGCCAAGTTATTTTTTAAAATCTTTGAATCTAATGCTATGAGTACATTAAATTTGGGTGTGCAAATGACATTTTTGAATACATTTTAACAGTATTTGTAGCAAGGCCATCATCCTTGTATCTATGATCTATTGGTCATGTGAAATATGTTCACTAATGTTGATGATAGTGGTTTAAAATATTTATTGAACAATGTTTTAAGCATATAAGTTCCCATTTAGATTGTTTTTGTTATATTTTAAAAAACGGTTTTGTTATCTTACAGGTGGATGCTATCCCTGATAGTTTTGACAGCAATGCACCACAAAACTCGAGAAACAGAATTTTAATTGGCTGTGTTACCTCTGTAAAGAAAGATGTCTACATTAATAAAAAAAATTTACTTCTCCAAGGATATCATTTCTGAAGGTATGATTTATATTTTTAAAAACATGTAATGCTCTCTTTTGAGAGGATTTTGGTACTAGAACTACTTCTAGAATGTACGTAGCTCCAGTCAGTGGCTCTTCAATATTTGAGGTGAACCTTTTGAATTGAAAATAGTGTACAATATAGGCATGAATAGGTTATATGT
>NW_016866456.1:0-1282 GCF_001698545.2 Rhinopithecus bieti | reverse complement strand
AGGATTGCATCACATCAATTCAAGTAGATGCTGGATAAGGCCCACCTTTTTTTTATTTTTTGAGACGGGGTCTCACTCTTTCGTCCAGGCCCAGGCTGGAGTGCACGATGTGGGCTCACTGCAGCCTCAGCCTCCCACATTCAAGCATTCTCCTGCCTCAAGCTCCTGAGTAGCTGTGATTACGGTCGCAGGTGGCGCACGCCACCACGCTCGGCTAATTTATATATACACAAATATATATACAAATAGATATATATTATTTATTTTAGTAGAGACGGGGGTTTCACATTGTTGGCCAGGCTGGTCTCAAACTCCTGACCTTGTGATGCGCCCACCTCGGCCTCCCAACCAAAGTGCTGGGATTACAGGTGTGAGCCACCGCACCCGGCCTGGAAGGTTTTTTTTTTTTTTTTTTTTTGAGACAGACTCTTGCTCCATCACCAGGCTGGAATGAATGCACAGCACGATCTAGGCTCACTGCAACCTCCGCCTCCCGGTTTGGAGCAATTCTCCGCCTCAGCCTCCCAAGTAGCTGGGACTGCAGGCGCGCGCCGCCACGCCCAGCTAAGTTTTGTTTTTTTTTTTTTAGTAGAGAGGAGGTTTCATCATGTTGGCCAGGCTGTCTCGAACTCCTGAGCTCAGGCAATCCGCCTGCCTCAGCTGTCCAAAGTGCTGGGATTATAGGCCATGAGCCACCAGCCCGGCCTGGAGGTTTTTGTTTTTAAAGCAGCTCTTACAGCCAGGCCGGCAATCTTTAATATGCAAATGCTGGCCATTAGAAACTGGGTCCACCCAAACAGGGCGATTCCGAGGCCGCCTTGCCCCTGTCCCACATATTCCTGGCAACATGGCCGCCCCCACACATCCCCATGTGTGTAGAACATGGTGGCGCCCTGTATTTGCATATTAAAAGACTAGGGCGGGAGGGCCAGCTTTTTTCGTGGGCAACATTAATAACACGCCTGGTCAAACCAATCCCCTGAGCCCTGTGCAAATCAGACACCGCCTCCCCCAACCTCTTTATATACCTGGCTGGTTTCCACCCCACTTGGGGTCTCCTCTTTGGGCTTTGGAGCCCCTCATCCCTCTGTCTCTGTACGGAGAGCTTCTTCCTTCTGCCCTCTCCCTTCTTTCAGGGCTATTAAACTCTCTGCTCTTTAAAACCACCCCACGTGTGTCTGTCATTTTATCTAACTGGACTCCAGACGAAGAACCTGGTGTTCCTCCGTTCGTCGGAGCTGTATCAGAATGATCCAGCACAGAGAGACAAAGAGTTGGACAT
>NW_016866455.1:0-1518 GCF_001698545.2 Rhinopithecus bieti | reverse complement strand
CTCGTGTCATTTCTTTCAGTTTTCGCTTTAGGTATTTGATGCTCTGGTGTCAACTGCATACACTTTGGGAATTGTAATGATGTCTTGAATAATTAATCCCTTCATATAATATCCTTATTTACCACTAGTAATATACCTTATTGTGAAATCTACTTTGTCTACTGTTATTCCAGTAAATCCAGCTTTCTCTGGATTTGTGTTTGCCTAGTCCATCTCTTTCTATCCTTTTATTTTTAATGTTTCTATGACTTTATATTTGAGGTAGGATCCTGATAGATTGCATACGGTTGAATTTTACTTTTAAAAATCAACCTAAAATTTTCTGGCTTGTAAATGGAATGTTTGAGGTGCTTTGATTTGACATAATTGTCTATATGGTTGTATTATAATCTTTACTCTTGCTAGTTGTTTTTTCACTACTTCCATAATTTCTTAGCTCTTATTCCCTTTTTCTGTGCCTATGTTTGTATTAATTGAATATTTTTGTTTCTAATATACCTACACTATTGATGTATTAGTTATATTTAGTTGCTTTAGAGTTTACAGTGCACAAATTGAATTTATCACATTATACCTTCAAATCATGTTATGGATTTCATGTATAAGACCCTTATAAGAATACACTTCTATTTTCTTCCTTTTATTCCTTTGAGGTACTGTTGTCACACTTTACTTCTACACATAGTTTATGTTATTTCTAACATAGAAATCCCACAATACATTGTTACCCTTCTTGATTTCCTTTAAAACAAGAAAAGGGGCTTTTTTTATATTACTCTCATTTTTACCATTTCCAACAATCAGTATTTATCTATGCAGATTGAAATTTCTGTATGTTATCATATTCCTTTCTCCTGTAGAACTTCCTCTTATGTTTATTGTAGACCAGGTCTGTTGGTATTAGACATTTTTTCCCTGTTTGTCACCTTCTGAAAAGTCTGTCACCTTCATTTATGAAAGGTAATTTTACTGAGTATAGAAGTCTAAGTTGATAGCTTATTTTTTTTTCAATAAAGAAGTTGGACCATTGCTTTCCATTTGCATAATTCATGACATAAAATCTACTTTAATTTTCACTTGTTGTTGTTTATGTAATGTTTCCTTTTATTCTAGTTGGCTTCAAGATTTTCTCCTTATTTTTTGTTTTCATGAATTTGATTACGTTACGTCTAGTGGCATTTTTATACAGTTGTCCCTTGGTATCCATGGGGAATTGGTTCCAGGATCCCCTATGAATACCAAAATCTGTGGATGCTCAAGTCTCTTATATAAAATAGCATAGTATTTGCATATAATCTACACACATCTTCCCTTATACTTTAAATCACAATGTAAATGCTAGTTTTTATACTGTATTGATTTTATTGTTATTTTCTTGGGTTGTTTGAATATTTTGATCTGTGATTGGTTAAATTTATGCATGCAGAGTTCACAGATACAAAGGTCCAACTGTGTATGTTTTATTTTAAATTTATCCTGTACTTTTGTTTTTCTGTGATTCCTGGATCTATAATTTAT
>NW_016866454.1:0-1279 GCF_001698545.2 Rhinopithecus bieti | reverse complement strand
AAGGTAATGCTGACTTCATAAAATGATGTGGGATTTTTTTCTGCCTGTCTTTTAAACAAAATTTGGGTAAAATCAGTATTTTTTTTCTTAAGTTTCCTATTTAATCTGTTATCAAATGTACTATCATAAAATTGTTCATATTATCTTGTTATCCATTTAATATCTATAAGAGTGAAAGAGATATCTCTGTTTTATTCTTGATAATTGGTCATTTGTGGCTTTTCCCTTAGCACTGAGTTTATCAGTTTTATTATTTGCCAAAACAAACTTTTCACCTTTAAACTTTTCTATCATTTTGTTTTCTGTTAATTCGAGTTCTGTTCTTATCTTTGTTTCTTTCCTCTCATTTATGAATTTCAATTTTTTTCTAGCATTTTAATATGAAATATTAGATCACTTAAAATCTTTTTATCTAATAGAGGAATTTAAAACTAAATTTTCTTCTAAATGCTGATATAGGTGATATGTTTTCATTATCCTTCAGTTTGAAGTTTTCTCTAATTTCCGCTTTGGTTTATGGGTTATTTAGAAGTGTATAACTTAAGTTCCAAGTAATTTGGAATTGTTTTCTATGTATCTTATTGTTTTGATTAAGTATCTCATTTTAATGGTCAGGGAACATATTTGATGACTTAAGTCTTTTGAAATATATTCAGAAATGTTTTATTGTCCAACATTTGAGTCTTCCTGGTGAGTGTGAGTGTTTGCAGCTCTCCAAAATTCATATGCTGAAATCCTGACTCTTAACTGTGATGGCATTTGGAGGTGGGGCCTTTGGGAGGTGATAATTAGGTCATGAGGACGCAGAGTCCACTAGTGGAATGAGTGCCTTAAAAATAGTTCCCAGTGAGCTCCCTTGACCCTTCTGCCATGTGAGGGGGGAAAGAGAAGATGGTGCTCTAGGAACTAACAAGTGGGCTCTTGCCAGACACAGAATTTGCTGGCACTTTGATCTTGGACTTCATAGCCTCCATTACTGCCCAAAGTAAATTTCTGTTGCTCATAAGCCACAAAGTCTATGGTAATCTGCTATAGCAGTCCAAACAGACTACGACACTTGTATATTTAAGGAATTTATGGCAAAAAAACGTAGTATTTTATATTTACCTCTTTACCATTTATAGTGGTATTCCTTCTTCCTAGGGATTTGAGTTTTTTCCTGGCATTGTTTTCCTTCATTCTGGAGAATATACTTTTATATATGTATTTTTTATATAGTATAATGTGAAATATATCAATATAAATATATTTTAAATATATTTTATATTAAATATTTCTA
>NW_016866453.1:0-1281 GCF_001698545.2 Rhinopithecus bieti | reverse complement strand
TACAATGTATATACCTTTGAGTTAACTAAGATTATATATTATATAAATATATATATATTTGGAGAAAATATATTTCATCATGCAGTTTTTTTCTGTTAAGTCATTAAAGAGAAGGTAAACAAACCTAAAATGGATACATTGTACACTGTGTGGAGTTTCCAGATTAATGCTCAGGAGGTCAAGGATATGAGATTCTGAACATAGTGGCCTCAGCTAATTAAATGACCAAGTGAAGGTCATTTCCTCTTTTCTCTAAGCAAGATCGTCAGACATGTCATGGACAGTGGGTCTGATATACCATAGGACATTCTTAAAGGCTTCTTTTGTTCTAAGTTAACTTCTAACAATGAATTTCCAGTTTTAGAAAACAACAATGTGGGTACTAATTCATTTCACAGACTCAAGTATTTTCCATGTACAAATTAATGTCACAGGCACTCCTAAAAGATGTGGCCCAAGGCCAGCAGACCGCAGGGGTGGCCACTCTCTTAATCCCCTCCTTACCATGTTTTCAACTCCATTTAATGGGAAAATAGGATTTTCTCTATTGAAAATGAAACGACTGAAAATGGTCCGTCCCCTGCTAGCTCCACTGTGAGAGCTAAGCCGTAGAAGAAGTAGGTTGGTCGACAAGAAGAAAGGGTGTGCCCTGGGCTGGGGGGCTGTCTGGAGCAAGTGTCATTTGAAGTTGGGTTTGGGTTTAGGTAGAAAGCGCCTGCCAGTGGGCATGCTCTGGGGACGGGCACCTTCTCAGACTGCCGCTTCACAGGACCCAGTGGAAGCTCACAGGTTATGCCTTCTCAACAATGAGATACCACAAGTTGGTTTTATGACAACAGACACTCCTTTAGTTTTCAGACCTACCCATAAAATGTCACCTTTGGTTTATTCGGCACATTATTTCAGAGAATGACAAAATGTTTTTTCTTTCTCTTTCTCCCGATCCACCTCAATTAGGAACAAATCTTACCTCACTACAAAGGGAAATAATGAGAACAGGCTGGGTGGGGTGGCTCATGCCTGTAATCCCAGCACTTTGGGAGGCCGAGGTTGGGGGGGGAAATCACTTGAGGTCAGGAGTTCGAGACCAGCCTGGCCAACATGGTGAAAGCCCGTTTTACTAAAATACAAAAATTAGCAGCTGGGCGTGGTGGTGCATGCCTATATCCCAGCTACTTGGGAGGCTGAAGCAGGAGAATCACTTGAACCTGGGAGGCGGAGGTTGCAATGAGCTGAGATCGCACCACTGTACTCCAGCCTGGGCAACAAGGTGAGACTCCA
>NW_016866452.1:0-663 GCF_001698545.2 Rhinopithecus bieti | reverse complement strand
AGTCTGGATAGCTACTTTCACTGGATGGGTAGAGACCTTTCCCACGGGGTCTGAGAAGGCCACTGTAGTCATTTCTTCCCTTCTGTCAGACATAATTCCTCGGTTTGGCCTTCCTAACTCTATACAGTCTGGTAACAGACCAGCCTTTACCAGTCAAATCACCCAAGAAGTTTCTCAGGCTCTTGGTTATTCAGTGAAACCTTTATATCCTTTACCGTCCTCAATCTTCAGGAAAGGTAGAATGGACTAACGGTCTTTTAAAACACACTTCACCAAGCTCAATCACCAACTTAAAAGGACTAGACAATACTTTTACCACTTTCCTTTCTCAGAATTCAGGCCTGTCCTCGGAATGCTGCAGGTTCCAGCCCATTTGAGTTCCTGTGTGGACACTCCTTTTTATTAAGTCCCAGTCTCATTCCAGACACCAGACCAACTTGGACTGCACCCCAAAAAACTTGTCATCCCTACTGTCGTCTGTCTAATCATACTCCTATTCACCGTTCTCAACTACTCATAAATGTCCTGCTCGTGTTTACACTGGTAGTTTACACTGTTTCTCCAAGCCATTGTTTGGGTGAGGGAGAAAGGACAAGATGGAGGAAGGTGAACAAGAAGGCACAATCCATGTTGCTTCTGGGTTCTTCCTCACCAACTTTCCCA
>NW_016866451.1:0-1424 GCF_001698545.2 Rhinopithecus bieti | reverse complement strand
TAATAAAATAAAATCAGAAGCAATCAAACATCATGAAGACACTAGACATCAGTAGTGCTTACTATATGCTATCTGATAATTCTAGAGCTTCTAAACCTATGAGGCTACTTAGGGTCGGGGCTAGGGTACTACAGCAATGCCTTCTTCAGCTATTAACCAAGAAAAGGATAGCCTGGAAGCAGGATATAGAAGCAACTAGCTCACACCCTTATCAAAATCTCTCTAAAAGAGAAAGCCAGCTGGGTTTGGTGGCTCACACCTGTAATCCCAGCACGCTGGGAGGCAGAGGCAGGCAGATTACTTAAGGCAAGGAGTTTGAGACAAGCCTGACCAACAAGATGAAACCCTGTCTCTACTAAAAGTACAAAAATTAGCCCGGCATGGTGTCGCACATCTGTAATCCCAGCTACTGGGGAATATGAGGCATGAAAATCACTTAAACCCTGGAGGCAGAGGTTGCAGTGAGCCAAGATTGCACCACTGCACTCAGCCTGGGAGACAGAGCGAGACCGTCTCAAACAAAAAATAAATAAATATAAAAGGAAAAATATGTAAGAAATAGAAAAGAGAAAGTCAGATGAAGCTACCCACTGCTTTGTCTTAGAATAGTGGCATATGGCTAATATAATGGTATTACACAAATTATTTAACTGTCTGTGGCTCCTATGGGTTCATTTACTTATCACTTACTACGTTCCATACACATTGCTAGGTTCTGGGAATATATAATACTGATGAGAGAGAGAGAGATTTTCAATACACTGTGGTAAGTATGACACTGAGATCAGGTCTGTGAAAACACGTAAGAGAATGAAGTGTCACAGACAGGAGGTAGGATGGGAAATGTCAGAAAATGTTGCTGAAGAGCTGACGTCTAAACTGAAACTTATAAGGAGTACAATTAGGAAAGGAAAAAAAATGAACATTCTAAGCAAAGGAAACAAAAGCATGAGCAAAAATATCAAACCATGAAACAATATGTTAATGAGGAAAGAATGAGTGATCATTCAATATTACTTACATAATGGTTCAAGGCATGGAGGAAAATAAAGTATAAAAAATAAAGACTTTATCATAAAGCTTTAATTATTTAAAAGATGCTACTGTTACCCTCTGTTGATCACCCTCAATTAAGAAAATTATTGGTCTAAGCTGGGCATGGTGGCTCACGCCTGTAATCCCAGCACTTTGGGAGGCTGAGGCAGATGGATCACGAGGTCAGGAGACTGAGACCATCCTGGCTAACACGGTGAAACCCCATCTCTACCAAAAACACAAAAAATTAGCCAGGTATGGTGCGGGCGCCTGTAGTCCTAGCTACTTGGGAGGCTGAGGCAGGAGAATGGCAGGAACTTGGGAGGTGAAGTTTGAAGTGAGCTGAAATCGCGCCACTGCACTCCAGCCTGGGCGACAGAGCAAGACTC
>NW_016866450.1:0-1520 GCF_001698545.2 Rhinopithecus bieti | reverse complement strand
ACTGGGATTACAGGCTTGAGCCACCGCGCCCGGCCCTACAATTCAATTTTAAAAGTTTAGCCCCAAAGGCCCTTCTTTTCTCTTTATCTATCACAGCTATTTTATTTTACATGAAGTCTTGGTAAAGAATCTGTGCTGTTTTATCAACTTCCATGTATTGTCTTCTGTAGAAGACCTACTTATGGTTTCATGCATGCTGACCTCGTTCACTTGCCAAATGTAGCAAACTGACCCAAGTAAATTTGGCTGTTCACAATTATTAGATAATTTAGGGGATAGTGGAGGCCACCAATTGTTAGACATAGGGGTGGGCTCTAGGTCTCCCCTTAACAACCTCACTTTCAGATGACTTATTACAATGAAGGAAATTTTTTTTAGACAAGATTCACATCAAACATCTATTAGCGAGAAAACACAAAAGTAGTCCTACAACCCATCCCCAAAATTCAGGGAGACCCTAGATTTCTGGCTTTTAGGCAACCTGATATTCATCTTGCACGCACACACACACACAAATAGAAAAGCTTAGCAAGCCTAGCAGCCTTCAGAGTGGTACTCTTGGCCTGGAGTTTCGATTTAGTTGAGTTTTCTGCCCCTTAGTGATGAATTCTCTCACTTGCCCTGACCAAAAGTCTAAAATATTGTCATCATCTGCCTTGAATACTTTTTCATGGATTTTCCCCCCTCGCATTTAAAGTCCAGGTTAAAATGATAAGTCCATTCTATGAAGCCATCAGGTTTGGTATGGCACTACAGGATGTTGGAACTTGGCTTCCTTCTATCTTGCTGCTTTGCCACACCTATGGTGTTTCCTTCATTTGCTTGGTCCAGTTTTGCTCATCTTCCACATCTAGCTAGTTGAAGAAAAGAGAAAAAGAGGTAAGAGAATAAACTCATTCCATTTAAGAATGACCTGCAAGTTGCACACATCACTTCCGCTCATGTCTCACAGGCCAAACATGGCCTTACTAAGCTTCAAGGAAGGCTGGAAAAATGTAGTTTTTATTTCTGATTGGCCATACATTTTGTTGAAAGCCACAGGTGATTTTATTATTATTATATAGGAAGGAGAGAGCCAATATTAAGAGATAAGTAACAGTCTCTGCCACAGTGACAAAAATGGTTTAGGTCAGCCTGCAAATCTTCTGTCTTAGTCTGTTTTGTGTTGGCTGTAAATGAATACCCAAGGCTGGATTTTTTTTTTTTTGTTTGTTTGTTTTTTGAGACGGAGTCTCGCTCTGTCGCCCAGGCTGGAGTGCAGTGGCCAGATCTCAGCTCACTGCAAGCTCCGCCTCCTGGATTCAGCCATTCTCCTGTCTCAGCCTCCCGAGTAGCTGGGACTACAGGCGCCCGTCACCTCGCCTGGCTAGGTTTTGTATTTTTTTAGTAGAGATGGGGTTTTACCGTTTTGGCCAGGATGGTCTCAATCTCCTGACCTCGTGATCCGCCCGTCTCGGCCTCCCAAAGTGCTGGGATTACAGGCTTGAGCCACCGCGCCCGGCCTAATTTTTTTTTTAAAG
>NW_016866449.1:0-1520 GCF_001698545.2 Rhinopithecus bieti | reverse complement strand
TACAACTCCCCTTACCTCATGCAGCTGTGGGTATGTCTCCAGGCAAGCACAAAGTGCCACTTTTCTTGTTTGTATAAGTGTGGGTCATTTTGATAAGCCCCACTCCTCCTGAGCAAGTTCCCCCCATGTATATGACTGAAAAGGGCAGAAAACTTTTCCCTGGGAGCTCGCTAATTAGAAAAGAAGAAAGAATATCTGTGTTGGACCCTGTTTTGCTTATCTGTCCAGGAGCAGCCTGAGTTTTCTTTTCCCCAGGTTGTTTAATTTTGTCTGTTGCTGTGACTTTTCAGGCTGGTTGCTTCTGCAGACTGAATTTTCCCAATTGATTTTTTTCTTTCCTTCTCCCTCAGTATGATCATTTTCACAATATTGATTCTACCCATTCATGAGCATGGGATGTATTTCCATGTTTGTGTCATTTATGATTTCTGTCAGCAGTGTTTTGTAGTTTTCTTTGTGGAGATCTCTTATCTCTTTGGTTAGGTATATTCCTAAGTTTTCTTTTTTTTGCAGCTATTGTAATAGGTGTTGAGTTCTTGGTTTGATTCTCAGCTTGGTTGCTGTTGGTGTATAGCAGTGCTACTTGTTTGTGTACATTGATTTTGTATCCTGAAACTTAACTAAATTTATTTATCAGATCCAGGAGGTTTTGGATGAGTGTTTAAGGTTTTCTAGGTATGCAATTATATCAGCGGTGAACAGTGACAGTTTGACTTCCTCATTACGAGTTTGGATGTCTTTTACTTCTTTCTCTTGCCTGATTGCTCTGGCTAGAACTTCCAGTACTATCTTGAATAGAAGTGGTGAAAGTGGGCATCCTTGTCTTGTTCCAGTTCTCCGGGAAAATGCTTTCAACTTTTCCTGTTCAGTATGACGTTGGCTGTGGGTTTGTCATAGATGGCTTTTATTATCTTAAGGTCTGTCTCTTTTCATACCTGTTTTGCTGAAGGTTTTAATGATAAAGGGATGCTGGATTTTGTCAAATGCTTTTTCTTCATAATTGAGATGAATATATGATTTTTTTTTTTTTTTTTTTTTTTTTTTTGAGATGGAGTTTCACTCTTGTTGCCCTGGCTAGAATGCAACAGTGCGATCTTGGCTCACTGCAACCTCCGCCTCCTGGGTTCAAGCGATTCTCCTGTCTCAGCCTCCCGAGTAACTGGGATTACAGGCACATGCCACCACACCCAGCTAATTTTTGTATTTTTAGCAGAGATGGAGTTACATCATATTGGTCAGGCTGGTCTCAAATTCCTGACCTCAAGTGATCCACCCATCTCAGCCTCCCAAAGTGCTGGAATTGCAGGTATGAGCCACCGCACCTGGCCGATTTTGTTTTACTTCTGTCTATGTGTTGTATCACATTTATTGACTTGCATATATACCAACTCTGCATTCCTGGTATGAAACCCACTCAATAATGGTGTATTTTCTTTTGATATGCTGTTGACTTCAGTTAGCTGGGATTTTATTGAGGATTTTGCATCTGTGTTAATCAGGGATATTGGTCTATGGTTTTC
>NW_016866448.1:0-556 GCF_001698545.2 Rhinopithecus bieti | reverse complement strand
ACGCTATGCACATGTACCCTAGAACTTAAAGTATAATAATAATTATAAAAAAAAATCTGACTTCCCACACTCAGCATAATTATTCTGAAATTCATTTATGTTGTTGCATGTATCAATAGTTAGTACTGATTTTTTTCTTTGTTTTTCATGTTAACTTTCTATTTTATTGCTCTACCATGGTTTGTTTCACCATTTACCTGTTGATAAACATTTGAGTTATTTTCAGTTTGAGGTTTTACAAATAAAGACGCTATTAATATTAAAAAAAGAAAAGAAAAATAGGATTATAGGGCAGGAAAGAATATTGTTGTAAAAAAACAAATAATCTATGACTAGGATAGTGTTGAGAAAAGGAACCAGTATACTCAGCGCAAGCCACTAGCTATCTTTTATGAGTTTTTAGTAGATATTTAATTTATTGATTAGATAATTGGGTAATATTTTTTACAGGGTCAGTTCCAAGTAATTGAGGAGCTCTATGTCACCCTTTAATATTTAATATAGCCAATTTATTAACATAAGTGTAAATTTTTTAATGGCTTTATTAGCCAAAATG
>NW_016866447.1:0-665 GCF_001698545.2 Rhinopithecus bieti | reverse complement strand
AAAAAAGTTATATATTTGATTTACGCATTTATTTTTCTTAGGCCAATTAATTAGAGTTCCTTTTTTAAATAGACATTACACAAGTAGCATATACGTAACCACACAGACAAAAGGAAGAAGATCCAGTAGTTATAAGATTTTGCATGTGCCAATGTCCCAGTTGGATTATTGGCCTCCGAGTGAGGTTTTTTTTGTTTTTCTGTTTTTTTTTTTTTGAGACAGAGTCTGGCTCTGTGGCCCAGGGTGGAGTGCAGTGGCGCGATCTCAGCTCACTGCAAGCTCCGCCTCCCTGGTTCACGCCATTCTCCTGCCTCAGCCTCCCGAGTAGCTGGGACTACAGGCGCCCGCCACCTCGCCCGGCTAGTTTTTTGTATTTTTTAGTAGAGACGGGGTTTCACCGTGTTAGCCAGGATGGTCTCGATCTCCTGACCTCGTGATCCGCCCGTCTCGGCCTCCCAAAGTGCTGGGATTACAGGCTTGAGCCACCGCGCCCAGCCCCGAGTGAGGTTCTTTAAGAACAGAACTAGGAATACAGTTTCCAGGGCCTAATAAGCAAGCATAGCCGGAAGACAAAGACAGATTTTGAGAAGTATTTATTCACCTTTAATTCTAGAGGCTCCATGAGGAAAACAGATTTTTTCCTAAAATGGGATTTGTGGCGCCTT
>NW_016866446.1:0-1755 GCF_001698545.2 Rhinopithecus bieti | reverse complement strand
TACATATATATATATATATTAAAACAGCTGAGGGGTAACAGACATTGTTTAGTAAAGTAAAATATCTTGATAAGTATGTTCAGGGTTGCTAGGCAGCATAAACGTACATAAAAATTTGAAGATTAAAATGCAAAAGAGATAAAAGATACATTTGCTGTTCTAGCGTGTGGGTGTTGGGGTAAGTGGGCAATGTGAAGACAGAAGAAAAAGGAGGGTTTCCAGGGGACTATGTAAGGGCAACCCTTTTTGGTGGGATTTTGGCAAGGTTGTTTCAAAATAGAAATGTCTAAGATGAAATTTTAATTTGGTTTGGGTGTGCAAAATACAATGATACCTCAGTAGGATCTACTGTATATATGGAAAAATATGTAAGTGAATTGTGTGTTGAAACTATAGAAAGTGTTAGGCTTTGGGCTTTCTCTTTTTTTTTCTCTTTTTTGAGACGGAGTCTCACTCTGTTGTCCAGGCTGGAGTGCAGTGGGGCGATCTCGGCTCACTGCAAGCTCCGCCTCCTGGTTTCATGCCGTTCTCCTGCCTCAGCCTCCCGAGTAGCTGGGACTACAGGCGCAGGTCACGGCGCCCGGCTAATTTTTTGTATTTTTAGTAGAGACGGGATTTCACCGTGTTAGCCAGGATGGTCTCGATCTCCTGACCTCGTGATCCACCCACCTCAGCCTCCAAAGTGCTAGGATGACAGGTGTGAGCCACCGCGCCCGGCTGCTTTGAGCTTTTCCTACAGAACTTGCTCATAAGTAGGGACTCACACACAGATGTCTCTATGGGAAAATAAGTTCCTGGGTACTTACCTTAATGCAGGGGAAGCCTTAGACTTCTCTGCTTCATGAACGTATGTGTTCCAGGTAAACTTACATAGAAATCAAGGAGTCATGGTTTTCCCAGCTAACATCTAAAGTCTATTCTGCTGAGAACTAAAAATTCCGGTTCCACTAGGAAAGCAGAAATGTTTAGGAAAATAAGACATTCCCGTAAGATGCCCCCATTCTAGCAAGGAAGGTCGCTATGGTCAAATGTTAATAATACTATGTAATTTAGTCAGGAATGTGCACAACTTGCTCTGGCAATAAAGAGAAAGCTCAAACTTGAGACTAGTTCCTGGGAGGCTCAGAGGCTCCCTGACACAGACCAATTCTGCAGCATGAGTTCAGAGGACAGAGCCTGCCCTAGCCTGCCCTATCATAGGAGTCTGACCTTCTGGGAGATATTATGCCAGTCTTAGATACATTAAGGCTACTGGGAATCTTAAAAAAATCAGCAATTTCCTACCCTATCTAGGACCCCTTTGAACAGTCATCTTTTGATGCCTATCTCTTATCCCATTGGATCTTCACACTGGAACTTTTCTAGGTAGGCTCTGAGAAATCTGAGGTAAAAGCCTGTTATTTTCGAGACTGTGGAGTTCTAAAGAGTTTAGAAAGTTCAAAGGAGGTTTTCATGGCAATTTACAATTCTGAGCACTTTATCAGATACGTGTGGGGATCACAAATCCATCAGTAAAGGAACAGCCTAAACAGTCCTCCTTTACTTTTCTGAGCAGCAGCCCTGCCATGACAACTGATTTTCTTTTTCCATCTATGGGAGAAAATGCTCTGCCTTTACCAGTAAGCGGGTGGCTGTCACTTTTTTTTTTTGGCATAATTTAAAGTCCTTTAAATGCTTATTTTAATTTTAATAATTTTGGAGGTGTTCACTTGTGCATTAAAATTCAGGAAGCTGGCTTAGCCCTCGGCTTACCTT
>NW_016866445.1:0-744 GCF_001698545.2 Rhinopithecus bieti | reverse complement strand
AAAAAAAAAAAAAAAAAAAAAGAAAATGCTTATCTTAAGCTCAGCTCACCTTCATCACAATTCTTTTCAACAGGCTGAATGTCTGAAGACTAGATCACATCTGTTTTTGCACAGAGTAGGAATCCTGTCATCACAAATGCAGTGACCCAAGCAGCCTGGTCTCTCATTTTCTCTTCCCTTCTCCCTTAATCAGATGTCACTTTCCTCTTTTTCCCACTTGTTTTCCTAAATTCAACCTCTTTCCTCTCTTTCTTAGGTATTCTGTGACACAAATGAATAGAGGCCCACAATAATAACACTAAGGTAATAGGATGGAAAATGTGGTGGAATGGGTTAACAGTGTATCCCCAACATGTCTAATACAGACCTCTTGCTCCACGGCTACTAGTGTTATGTAACTCTAGGGTTCCTGTTTTCAGGGAGAATGCTAGGTTAATGCGCACCAGATTTCTTTATTGCAGGCTTCTCTGGGCCTTTAATATGCTAGTATACATTGGACTATAGCACCTAGTGTTTCAGACTTGCCTGCCCAGGAGTTCTTTTTTAAAATGTGGAATATTTGGGAAAACTAGAGTTCTCTGGATCACTCATAGGTAAAATCCAGGTTAAATATCTGCTGGGGACTGGAAGGAGGGGGTAGGAAGCACATTTGCTAATGGCACGAGGTGCATGCCAAGACAGAAAGTTCCAAAATATTGTTTAGGTGTCTTTTAGGCTAACACAATATTGTGCTGCATTAAAGAA
>NW_016866444.1:0-738 GCF_001698545.2 Rhinopithecus bieti | reverse complement strand
CAAGCAATATAAATTTCAATAAGCTGACCAGTAAATGTTGTCATTTAATTCTGATTTCAATATATTTTTCTTTCCCTAATTAGTTTTATTTGTTCGTCATTGCTTTTGTCTGGCTGCTTCCATTTGCTGTGTGTGTGTGTTTGTGTGTGTGTGTGTGTGTGTGTGTGTGCGCGTGTCTTTTTTATTGAGTCTTTTATTCCTATTTATTAAACTCCATCTACAAATATCCAGAAATTCCTGTGTGCTCTGATTTCATCAAGTCAGTTTTAGCTGAAATACACTCTTTTTCCTTGGATGTATGTTCAGAGCTTATTGTAGTTCTAATATCATAGGGCAGAAATAACAAAACAATTATTCAGTTCAATTAAAACATGTTTACTGAGTATTGTCTCTGTGCCAAAGTCTTTACAAAGATCTAGGAACAGAGATGAATCTCCCTATATGCCTCCCTATATACCATGAGTACTCAGTTTTGTGCATTGCAGAGCAGCTATGGATGACAATATTACCCTGCAACAAATGAACATACACAGAAGCATCTTCCCTTTTAGGTAATTATGAGGCAAATTCCATTGAGAAAGTGACCCAAAGAATCTTGATAAAAACAGAACCTAGTGTAAACCAATGTGGTATAGATATTCCAAGTTCTAGGTCAATATTCAACTTTAGGAAATGTTTCAATCTGTTGAGCAAATGAAAAATGGGTTTAAAGAATTATTTTGTTCACTGACATCGATA
>NW_016866443.1:0-1086 GCF_001698545.2 Rhinopithecus bieti | reverse complement strand
GGATCTTAAGTTTTCTTATTTTTTTTAAATAAAACTTTATGAACACCTACTTAAAATGTGACAAATTCTTTGTAAGGCATTATGGGAGATAAAAACTGTATTAAACATGACTGTTGCACTAAAAGAACCTGTTGTTTATTAAGCTGTACTTACAAGTAATTTGAAAGGCAAAATTTCAAATACTTGAGACTTAAGTAGGGTTTCTTGGTTTTCATTTAATTGAAATACTGTTAGGAAACAAAAAAAAATTCCATAAATTTTTCTTGTGGATATGTAAGTACATTCTATATATCTAGCAATGTGATACATCTACAGTTCTGTTTAAATGTAACTTAATGTGAAGAAACTTATGCGAATAACTTGACAGAAGAAATCTAAAGTAAAAACATTTTACTAGCAGGCTAGCTTGTTCTCTTATTTCATTTATTGTAACAGATATTCTAGGGCATTCTGTTTAGGGTGATGAACTTATTCATGAATAAGTTATTAAAGCCATTTAAATATGCCATAGTTTAAATTTGTGATCCATGCTGTTCAATCTGTGACCTAGGATAGCAGCATCAAGGAGCATTGTGTACATGGAGAAGTGCATAGTACCTGGATTGACACTGCTCATGTTCCATTTCTGGTACCGTTCATAACTGACTGTGTGATCTCAAGTAAGTTCTTTAACTCTCTCAGCCTCAGTTTCTACATTTGTGTGGTAAGGATAATGATAGTTTTCAGATTATTTTCATATTCATGATTTGATTTGATTGTCCCAATGGTTCCTCTCACTTTGCAGATAAGAAAACTGAAGAACCAGCTGGGCGCGGTGGCTCACGCCTGTAATCCCAGCACTTTGGGAGGCCGAGGCGGGTGGATTACCTGAGGTCAGAAGTTCGAGACTAACTAATATGACAAAACCCCATCTCTACTAAAAATATAAAAATTAGCCAGGCGTGGTGGCGGATGTCTGTAATCCCAGCTACTTGGGAAGCTGGGGCAGGAGAATCACTTGAACCTGGGAGGTAGAGGTTGCAGTGAGCTGAGATAATGCCACTGCCCTCCAGCAGCCTGGGTGACAGAGTGAGACTCTGTCTCAAA
>NW_016866442.1:0-1757 GCF_001698545.2 Rhinopithecus bieti | reverse complement strand
AAATTAATTATAACTATTAATAATTAATGTGATTTTTGGTTTATTTCTAATGACATCTTAATGTCATAAATATGTTTCTGTGTACATTGAATGTGTTTTATGAATATTTAAGCTGTGCCCACATTTCACTAGAATTTCTCGTAGAGTAACTTTAGGTTGGAAAAAGATTCAGTTTTAGGGATCTATGATTAGCGAAATATCACTTCATGAGTTGTGAGGAAACTTTTGGTGATGGATATATTCATTATCTTGATTGTGGGGATAGTTTCACAGGTGTTTGTGTATATGTCAAAATTTGTGAAATTGCACACTTTAAATGTGTAGTTTACTCTATGTTAGTCATATCTCAGTAAAGCTATTAAAAAATGTATTCTTAGGCCAGGTGTAGTGACTCACGCCTATAATCTTAGCACTTTGGGAGGCCGAGGCAGGCGGATCAACTGAGGTCAGGAGTTCGAGACCAGCCTGGCCAACTTGGTGAAACCCCTTCTCTACTAAAAACACAAAAATTATCTGGTTGTGGTGGCATGTGCCTGTAATCCCAGCTACTCTGGAGGCTGAGTCAGGATAATCACTTGAGCCCTGAAGGTGGAGGTTGCAGTGAGCCAAGATCATGCCATTACACTCCAGTCTGGGTAACAAGAGTGAGACCCCATCTCAAAAAAAAGAAAAAAGAAAAAAGAAAAAAGAAATCCTGCCTGTAGTCCAAGCTACATGGCAGGCTGAGGCAGGAAGATGACTTGAGCCTGGGGGGTTGAGGCTGCAGTGAGCCATGATTGCTCCACTGTACTCCAGCCTGTGACAAGGCGAGACCTTGTCTCACTAAAACAAAAAAAACTCCTTTTAAGAACATGCTGGTTGGTTAGAATAGTATGTTGTTAGAATGTGGTGGGGGCTGGGAACATTTGTCATTTATTCTTTTCTACTCCTTGTATTTTGTGCAGGTCTCCAGACTTGTGAACGAGGTCTACCACATGTATAATCGACATCAGTATCCATTTGTTGTTCTTAACATTTCTGTTGATTCAGGTAAGTTCCATTGGCATTTCAGTACAACTAGTGACTAATGCCTCAAAGAATAAAATGAAATTATACAGCTCTTTTCTGACTGGAATGAGATAACAATTTATAGTCATGTAAGTTTGTTGGTTTTCTTTTTTTTTTTTTTGAGACGGGGTCTTGATCTGTCGCCCAGGCTGGAGTACAGTGGCAGTCTCAGCTTACTCCAAGCTCTGCCTCCTGGGTTCAAGCAATTCTCCTGCATCAGCCTCCCAAGTAGCTGGGACTACAGGTGTGTGCCACCACACCTGGTTAATTTTTTGTATTTTAGTAGAGATGGGGTTTCACCGTGTTAGCCAGGATGGTCTCAATCTCCTGACCTCATGATCTGCCCGTCTTGGCTTCCCAAAGTGCTGGGATTATAGGCATGAGCCACCATTCCTGACCCCGTAATTTTGTTTTTTTTAAACAGAGTTCCCGCTTTCTACCTGAGACTATGTTAATTCTATTATTAGGAAAATGTAATTTTTTTTATGCCAACCAAGGGAGAAAGTAGACTAAATGTTCTTCCTAATTTCACAAATAATTCATTTCATATAGATTTTTTTTCTGATTGTTAAAATTTTGGTTTATTATCATTGAGTATTTTTTCTAGATACTTAGAAATACATATGTACATACCTTAAAAAATATCTTCTCTCCTCTTTTCTTTCTCTCTCCCCTACTCCCATATTCTTTGGAATGAGAAAATAACTTTG
>NW_016866441.1:0-1464 GCF_001698545.2 Rhinopithecus bieti | reverse complement strand
GCATTATTCTTTACCCAAGTAGAGACATATAAAAGATATCTATAAATGTTTGAACATTTGAAATATTCTTAATACCTTTCATCTGTTAACAATTTATATCAATTTTACTTATGTTTAGGTGGATTTTAGGTAATAATTATTTCAATGAATTGCCAGTCAGAAAATCTTTGAATATGTCTATGTCCTGAAAGCCCCTTCTTCCAGTTGTCCCACCTTTCCAGACCAAAACAATGTATAGCTTACATGTATTGATTGATGTTTTATGCCTCCCTAAAATATGTAAAACCAAGTTGTAGCCTGACCACCTTGGACACATGTTTTCAGGATCTTTTGAGGACTCTATCACCAGCCATTGGTCACTCATATTTGGTTCAGAATAATTCTCTTCAATCATACTAAAGTTTGACTCTTTTTTGTCAACAAAAAATTAAGGATAACTAGAAATTCTTAATCCAAGAATAAACAGTATCATTGGCCATGATGGATGTAATGTTTTGAAAGATTAATCTAGTCTAAATGTGCAAGATGGATAGAGTAGGGGAATATTCTAGTGGCAGAAGAATCAATTTAGATGCGATTGAAACTGCCTTTGCAAAATTATGACCGAGACAGTGAAAGGGATCTATCCTAACTGACACCATCTTGCTTCCAACCTTTAAGATGTCCTCATTTATTCATGGGTGTAGGCTGTGAACTAACTTTAGTAGGAATAAAACTGAAATTGGCCATCTTTTTAAACATGAAGGTCTTGGTTTATAGCTTATAGTTTAAAACAAAGATGATAACAGCTCTTTCCCAAAGCGAACCTCCCTCTTACCTGGGGACTAGACTGCCTTTGTAGGACTAACAAATTACCCACAAGACTAAAAATGATGATTAGGAGTCATGCAGCTGGAGGCTACATGATTCTAACTCTTCCTAAACTGCTCTGAAGATCAGTGCTTGAGATATTTTGCAGACCCAGCACTTGATGAATCATCTGGCACCACCCAGATCAATTAACTGGCTCACGTGATCTTGCGCCCCCCACACAGGAATTGATTCAGTGCAAGAAGACAGCTTCAACTTCCCATGATTTCATCTCCGACCTGACCAATTGGTACTCTCAACTCACTGGCCTTCCCCCACCCACCAAATTATCCCTAAGAACTCTGATCCCTTAATGCTTATGATCAGGGAGACTGATTTGAGTAATAATAAAACTCCCATCTCCTGCACAGCCAGCTGTGAGTGAATTACTCTTCCTCTATTGCAATTCCCTTGTCTTGAAAAATTGGCTCTGTCTAGGTAGCAGGAAAGGTGAAACCACTGGATAGTTACACTACTGTAGTGATCCTTTTATTGCCTTCAAATATGGAGAATTACCAATTTTCTTTTCTGTTTGTAAGTATTAAATTTTAAGTTGGTTGAAGTATTGGTTTCATTCTTCAGGAGATATTTGGATACAGAGTAATGCCATTTTTC
>NW_016866440.1:0-1464 GCF_001698545.2 Rhinopithecus bieti | reverse complement strand
TCCAGGGTATCCTAGGTCCAGCACCCCCAAAGCCCAGGGTACCCCAAAGCCCAAAGCACTGCATGGCCCAATATACCCCAAGACCCAGGGTACCCCAGGTCCAGGGTAACCGAAAGTCCAGGGTATCCTAGGTCCAGGGCCCCCAAAGCCCAGGGTACCCCAGAGCCCAAAGCACTGCATGGCCCAGCACACCCCAAGGTCCAGGGCACCTTAAAGCCCAGGATGCCTCAGGCCCAGAGCACCCAAAGCACAGAGTACCCCACAGCCCAGGGCATCCAAGATCCAGTACACCCCACAGCCTTGTGTACCCCATGACCCAGTGCACCCCCAGTCCAGGGCACCCCAAACCTCAGGGCACTTCAAGTCCAGGGCACCCCCAGCCTAGGGCACTGCATGGTCCAGCACACCTCATGGCCCAGGGTACTCCAAAGCCCAGGCACCCTAAGTCCAGTGTACCCCCAATCTACAGCATCCCAAAACTCAGGCCACCCAGGTCCAGGGCACCCCAAAGCCCAGGGCACTCCAGGTCCAGGGCCCTGCACGGTCCAAGCCAACACAGCCTCCTAGACCTGCTGCCCCACCAACGCCCGACTTGGTTTCTTCCCCTTGGCCTCACATCAGTCTCCCGCCCCCCACAGAGCACCGGGCTTGGTGCAGGCGCCAGGAGCTCCAAGCACAGATACATTTCCTGAAACCTGAGCTTCTGAGAGGCCCAGGCCTCTGCCACCATTGTCACCCGAGGGAGGGAAGAGGGGGTGGGGGCAAACACCATGCCCAGGGCTCTGGGCCCCAGGGCCACAGCAGGAGAAGCAGACCAAAGCCCACCCCACGCAGGAACCCAGACACCCATGCTCCACACCAGAGACCAGCCAGGGCCTTGCCTGGGTGCACCTCCCCATCCCCAGCACACCCCTCTAGGTCCCAGGCCCCCCACTGTGAAGACGGTGGCAGCCGGGGCCTGCTAGCACCTGCCATAAAGCCCAGGGTACAACTGATGCCAGCCACACCCCACTCAGGCCTGGGATGTGGGGATAGGAACCCCAATCAGGCCTGCGGTCTGGGGACAGGGACTCTGCTCAGGCCTGTGGTCTCAGGACAGTGACCCCACTCAGGCCTGGGGCTGGGGACAGGGACCCCGCTCAGTCCTGGGGCTGGGGACAGGGACCTCGCTCAGGCCTCCGGCCTGAGGATAGGGACCCCACTCAGGCCTAGGGTCTAGAGACAGGGACCCCGCTCAGGCCTAGGTCTGGGGACAGGGACCCTGGCTGGGGCCTGCGATTGCAGATCCTTGTCTTCCCACCCCCACCCCATCACCAGCAACTCAGGCCGGAGCCTGGCTCCACAAGCGCCCCTTCATTGGCCTAGCTTGCTTCTCTCATCAAGACACCACAGAGCCGCCCAGGAGGGCCCCTGAGAGCCACAGTCCCCTCCCACCCAGGCCTGCTGCCTGCTCCCCGCCCCGCA
>NW_016866439.1:0-744 GCF_001698545.2 Rhinopithecus bieti | reverse complement strand
TTTTTTTGAGACAGAGTCTTGCTCTGTTGCCCAGGCTTGGAGTGTAATGGTATGATCTTGGCTCACTGCAGCCTCCACCTCCCAGGTTCCAGCGGTTCTCCTGCCTCAGATTCCCAGGTAGCTAGGATTACAGGCACACTCACCATGCCTCGGTAATTTTTGTATTTTTAGTAGAGACGGGGTTTGACCATGTTGGGGTCAACGGGGGTTGACCAGGCTGGTCTTGAACTCCTGACCTCAGCTGATCTGCCCCCCTTGGCCTCCCAAAATGCTAGGATTACAGACGTGAGTCATCATGCCTGGCCTCTAAAAGATCTGATGTTTGTGGTGACCATTTTCTAGAAAAATCTGTAACACTAAATTGTGGATATGTTTTCTTTGACAGATCCAGCAGCTGTGGGAGATATGTTTAGAACAGCGCTGTCTTTTTTGTAGAACACAAGTGCTTTTTTGTGATGGTGGACATGCTCTATATATCTGCACTATCCAGTACCATAGCTCCCAGCCACATGTGGCTATTGAGCATTGAATATGGTCAGTGTGACCAAGGAACTCAATTTGAAAATGAAAATTTTTAGGCCAAGTGCAGTAGTTCACGCCTGTAATCCAGCAGTTTGGAAGGCTGAGGCAGGCGGATGGCTTGAGCTCAGGAGTTTGAGACCAGTCTAGTAACATGGCAGGACCTGTCTTTTATTCAATACTTTAAAATTTTTGCTTATTTGATAAAAGGAAGAACATTTTTAA
>NW_016866437.1:0-744 GCF_001698545.2 Rhinopithecus bieti | reverse complement strand
CTGAATGCTCTTTAAAATTATTGGAAGATAGGTGCAGAGCACTTCCACACATGGAATCTCATGTACAAAATGGGGTAGTGACAATAAACAAATAGTTGTGGGATTTCAGGCACCATACCTTAAATATCAACGAGATAGTTTCTCATAAGTGAGACTTTTAAGCTACCACACATAACATGGCATGGGAAGTCAATTCCTCTGCCCTATCTGGCATAAGTCTGGCCTTAACTTTAAGACTAAACACACCATCCTCCCCTCAGCCCACCTCTAACCATCAAATAACAATTATTTAGACTATCATCAAATCTGACCAGAAATAAAAACTATCATGTCTTATCTGGAAACTAGATAAGGAAGGGGAGCTATATCCTGTTCAATATATGCAAGTTTCCTGTTTAGTGTGTTAGGGAGGCCAGAGCAGTGTGTACTAGTTGAGTGAGGTCCAAAAGTACAGACCGTTAGAAATATGCCACCTTCCCTTCTCAGTTCAGAAGGATCCCTAAGTTCCTGACTCACACAGTCTTTGCTTTACACAGCCTGTGAGGGGGAATCTTAATCACATTAATTCCATGGACTCTAAAAAAAAGCAGTCCTGGTGTTTAATGGTGCACGGCAGGTCAGCCTGTGTTTATAGTTCAGGATATGAAGAGTAGGGCTTGGGAGCTGGGGTGGTGTGGGAGGAAGGCAGACAGGGACAAAATGAAGTAGAGAATGTGAAATGGTTGCAAAAGCTTAGGACCTAGC
>NW_016866436.1:3130-7008 GCF_001698545.2 Rhinopithecus bieti | reverse complement strand
AAGATGTGCTTTAGCCTCTCCTTGAGCTCCAAATCTTATTTAAGAGAGAGAGGGCTAGAGCAAGCTAGAGAATGAGAATGAATAAAATACAAAGCAAAAGAAACAAACAAACAAAAAATAAACCCAAATAAAAAGAACTATGTAGCAAACACCAGCATGTTGGAATCTAAACCTGCAGAAAGTTTCTTATTTTGAAAATGAACTTCTTCATGCATTTGTTTTTATTGTATAAGAGCCCTTGCTGTTTCTACTTTAAATTCCTCTCTCAATTCCGTATGGCTTTGCATGTCTATGACGAGGTCATCTTTTTCCTTCCTTCACTCAAATCCAGCTCTGCAAGAAAAACTTGGAATGGTGAGCTTAGTGTTGGTGTGCCCTTCCCCACTTTGTGAGGGCTCTTCCCTCAAGTGAACATTCTACCATGGCAGGGTGGGGTCATCCAGTCTTAAAAGGCACCTGATACTGTGGCTTCTGGCCTTTCCTTTGGAAGATAGTTCTGCCATGTAATGAGTCAAGCAGATCATCCATCAGCTCTGTTTTTTAATAAAATATGCATAGCACAGTTTATGGCTTCCACTATTCAAACAGCAGTTGAGCCGAAGAGGAATGATTCATTTTAATGGTTCTAACGCTCATTTCTAAGCAGCCATGTCGCTTTATCAAGCTTTTGCCTGAATTAGAAAATGACTGGCCTTGGAAAAAGAAGAGGGCTCAGCAGGAGTTGAATAGAGGCTTTTCAGGATGGTGGGCAGCTGGGATGCACATAGAATTGTGGGCTGGTTCCTTGTCCCTACAGACAGCTCCTCTGTTAGCCCTGGGACAGAGCCTCCTAGGGAGCAAGGTAGGGGCTGGTATCTGTGAGGTGTAGCATGAGTTTGCCCAGAGAGAAACGTGCCGTTTTATCTCACAGGCTCATAGGAAGGCAGTGGATGAAAATCTCCCTTTCCCTCTTCATGCAGCCATAGAAGCATCCTCCCCATAAAACACATGTAAAATATGTGGGACAGGCTGAGGATTGAAAATATATACTCTGTAACAAGCTTAGTGATATGCCTAGCAAATAATCATTAGCTTCATTTTACAGATAAAGAAACTGAGGCTGAGATTTTCATAAGGTTGCACTGCTAATAAGGAATGAAGCCCAGATTCATGCCAACATCTTTTGATTCTAAATCCCATGTGATTTCCATAGCCTCTTTTGCCACTCAGGGACACTGAACTAGGGCCCTGCTGGTGGCAGTGCCTAGACCCAAAGGAACAGTTGATGCTGGAACGACGGCACTCCAGGGTAGGGCTGGGAGCAAGTGCTCAGGTGGGTCAGTCTGAGGCCCTCAGCTCATGCTGTGAGGTGACTGTCCATAGGCAGAGCAGACCCCAAAGCCTTCAAAACACTGAGCACCCCTGCCCACATCCTTCCATCCTCCTTTTTTTTTTTTTTTTTTCTTTTTTCTGAGACGGAGTCTCACTCTGTCGCCCAGGCTGGAGTGCAGTGGTGCGATCTTGGCTCACTGCAAGCTCCGCCTCCCGGGTTCACGCCATTCTCCTGCCTTAGCCTCCCGAGCAGCTGGGACTACAGGTGCCCGCCGCCACGCCCGGCTAATTTTTTGTATTTTAGTAGAGACGGGGTTTCACCATGTTAGCCAGGATGGTCTTGATCTTCTGACCTCGTGATCCGCCTACCTCGGCCTCCCAAAGTGCTGGGATTACAGGCGTGAGCCACCGCGCCCAGCCTCCATCCTCCTTTGCTTCACTTGAATGAGCTCATGATTTTGAGCTGGCCTAGACTACAAGATCAGTGCCACAGTCAACATGCCAAGGCCCAGAGAAATTCCCTCTTATGATAAGCTACAGTTTTGCTTAAGGAGCTATAACTTCTGGGCTGTTACGTAGGAGATATATTAGTAGACAGTCAGATGAAGTGGAAAGCACGTGAAGATTTTTTGTCTTATTTTCAAATTGTTGATGGCATTCACAGAGGTGCTAATATCTTTTTTTTTCTTTTTTAACTGTTCCGTTGCTACAAACATCTTTGCCCAGTTAAAGATTTCAGCAAAAGGGTTTCTTAATTAAATATTGCCCGATGCCAGATTACCACTCAGAAGGCAGTGGTGGATTCCATTAAAGGCTGAACTTTACTCCCACAGCTAACAGCTGATTAATGTGTTAATTACGAACCCTGTCCCCTCCCCAGTTGCCTGAGTTTTGTCTTAAGCCCAGAAGAACCTGTATATTGTGCCCATGTGGGTAACCTTATGGCATACTTTGGCCTTGACTTTGACGTTTATATAAAATAAAGGCTCAGTTGCCAACATGAATTCAGCTTTCTCTCTTTCCGGGGAAATACAAGATGGAAAGAGTTATAAGAACCACAAGTCCTGCCTTTCGGCTTTCTTATATCAGGAACAAGTGATACATCTGCTGAGGCAGTGTCTTTGGAGCAGTTGAGCGGTGTAGGTTGCCACACATTTATTTCACAGGAAAGGAGTGAATCCATCAGGCCACTGAGCTTAAAAGTACTACCCTGGCAGTCAGCCACCCAAATATAAATACTCTAAATGGACTAAAGGAAATGTTCATTCTGTTGTTTAGAATTGGACGCATCCCAGGAAGGTAAATTTAATCTTTTGAGGACTGCTGTTATAGGGTTGAATGGAATACGCATTTGTTTATCTCCTTTGTGATCTTTTGTCTTCCTGGTGATACATTATGTATTTGTGATACGAAGCATTTCAGCTGTCTCGCTCAATGGCGTTGCATTTGCTGATTGTTGGGTCCCCAGATTGGCATCGTTAAACAGCTTCAGCCTCTGTCCAATCTGGGACCTGTTAGTGAGAGAAGTGGAACCAAAGAGGCCAGATTCCAACAGAAACAAAGCCGGGGTGAAATTAGGGGAAATCATTCCAGAGCTCAGTGCGTAAATCCCTGCACTTCTTAATCTTTATCTTTTAAAATATCTGAAGGAATTTTGGTACTTCTTGGCATAATGAGGAAAAAATGATTCCTCAAAAGTTAAAAGTGAAATAAAATGTAAAGCTGTCAATGAAAGAAGGGAAGAATAACCCACCACCCCACAATTCAGAAAACCAGAGTTTGAGACACATGCTGTGTTTCCTGGATATGCAAATGTTATTTTATTAAAGAGAGAGGGATATAGTATATATTTTCATCTAACTACCACATCTTATGTAATCAGTTCAGGCTCTTATGATGAAATCTTTAATTACTAGAAGTATGTCATTAGTTAGATGTAGAATGAATGATAGTACCGTGTTTTATTGCCTCACATAATATAGCCATTTGTGCCATAAATTCATTGACCTCATCTTAAATGATGAGTCCTGTAAGACAGACTTGATTCATTATTTCTTAAGTGACAGTTTTTTCCTCTAATAATTTTTTGCTTCATCAGAAAGATTGCTTTTGTGTATTTTAGATCAGTATTTTAGATCAGTATTCTGAATTGAAATTTAATAAGGCAAGGACACACACACACTCTCTCTCTCTGTTTCTCTGTCTCTCTCTCTCTCTCACGTTACCCAAAACAAGATAGTCAGGAACTGTCACACTTTGGGATGCTGCCGAAAATCAAGCAGCTAACTGTAGGCCTTTGCTTTAATGGGAAAGTTTGATGAAATAGGATTTTGCTTCTAACGTTGATGTCTGTAATTCTTTTATGTCAAAATAGATGAGATATGGTGGAGAATTCTCATTTGACAACTGAGATTGATCTATGAGCATTCCTTATTCATCAATGGATTACTGAAAGTGAAGGAAAGGAAGGGAGAACATATAAATTATATTTAGATTATTATTATTTTTTACTCCATTTGAAAATATTTATTTGGCTTGAGGAAACAGGAATCCTTTGGAGGCAAATG
>NW_016866436.1:0-2411 GCF_001698545.2 Rhinopithecus bieti | reverse complement strand
TGTGTAAAACTCTGTCAAAAAAAAAGTAAGGCACTGAAAGAACTATTGAAAATTTTGACATCTGTTTATCTGTTTATAGCTATGGCAAGATTACTCATATTAATTCTTGTTTAAAATGCCATATGAAGGAAAGACATTTGTGCAAACAAGAGTCATATTTGAATTGTAGATCATGTCTTCACCATCTGTGAGAGCTGATGGTGTTGCAAAATTAATGTGTTAATGAAATCACAATAATTTCTCCAAAGTAATGGGTTCTGAAGCTGAGAATGAGTATTTTTTGAACTTTGATGTCTAGTGATTTCCAATTGGGAGAAGCTCTCAGCCTTTAATTAGTTCTGCAGCCCAACTTTAAAATAAATTTGGTGATGTCTTTCTTTTGCCAGGAGTAGATCTGAAGGGGGGAAAAAGCCATAACAACTTTTGGAAAATGTTCTCTGGTGTTTGAAAAGTTGTTAAATAAGACTGCCTGCCAAGAAATGTCACCAAAAATTCTGACTACTGAGAGAGAGTGGGCAAACAGCTCAAAAAATAATTCTAGCTTGCTGCAACATCACAGGTTGGGAATAGCTAAACCTCACACAGACTTCATGATTAATTCCAAGTTTCTCCTTGGAAGCCAGACATAATGATGTTCAGCGCTTTGTGTTATTGGTTAACACAGTACACCCTTTCCAACTGCATTATCAAACATAGTCAACAGTGTAAAGTGACTTCACATGAGGAGAATTGTAAGGGGTAATATTTCAAGCCCATTGAACTTTCTGGAGAACATTTCCCTCCAAAACTCTTTAGGTTTGCATTTACAATGAGCCTTTCTGACAAGTGAAAATGTGTGGGCAGGTACATTGGACAGGTATATATATTCCCTTTTCTCAGAACCGTCTTTAAGTCATGCTTAAAGGGGACAACACAATTTCTTTAAGAAGAAAGAATAGGAGGTTGTGATAATTGGTATTCTGAAGGGCTCATATTTATAAAGCCAACCCATCATTTTACAAACATTTCAGAATTTTACCTTTTAGAAGGAAACAGTCCTGCCTGTTTGAGAAGTGCTGGTAAAGTCTAAAAGAACGTTTATGTGAAACACGAAACGTCATCTACCCAGGTAAATTGCTTGTCTTACCTGTTGTGGTTTTTTATTACTGTGTTGTAGGTATGTGACTGGTGTAAGCACATAAGACACACAAAAGAATACCTGGATTTTGGGGACGGGGAAAGAAGGCTTCAGTTCTGCAGTGCAAAATGTCTCAATCAATACAAAATGGACATTTTCTACAAAGAGACGCCGGCCAATCTTCCAGCTGGGCTATGCAGCACATTACACCCTCCCATGGAAAATAAAGCAGAAGGCACCGGGGTGCAGCTGCTCACTCCAGACTCTTGGAATATCCCGCTAACAGATGCTCGGAGGAAGGCCCCCTCCCCGGTGGCTACAGCTGGCCAAAGCCAGGGCCCTGGCCCGTCGGCGTCCACCACCGTCTCTCCATCTGACACTGCCAACTGCTCTGTCACTAAAATCCCCACGCCAGTGCCCAAGTCCATCCCCATCAGCGAGACTCCAAATATCCCTCCTGTCTCCGTCCAGCCACCTGCTAGCATCGGGCCTCCCCTTGGCGTCCCGCCTCGCAGCCCTCCCATGGTGATGACCAACCGTGGCCCAGTGCCGTTGCCCATCTTCATGGAGCAGCAGATCATGCAGCAGATACGCCCACCCTTCATCCGCGGGCCTCCGCACCACGCCTCCAACCCCAACAGTCCCCTGTCCAACCCCATGCTTCCTGGTATCGGGCCCCCGCCCGGCGGCCCCAGGAACCTGGGCCCCACTTCCAGCCCCATGCACCGGCCCATGCTATCGCCCCACATCCACCCACCGAGCACTCCCACCATGCCCGGGAACCCCCCAGGCCTGCTGCCCCCGCCGCCCCCGGGCGCCCCGCTGCCGAGTCTTCCCTTCCCGCCGGTGAGCATGATGCCAAATGGTCCGATGCCGGTGCCCCAGATGATGAATTTCGGGTTGCCGTCCCTCGCCCCGCTGGTGCCGCCCCCGACCCTGCTCGTGCCATACCCCGTGATCGTGCCCCTACCGGTGCCCATCCCCATCCCCATCCCTATCCCTCACGTCAACGACTCCAAGCCCCCCAACGGGTTCTCCAGCAACGGGGAGAACTTCATTCCGAGCGCCCCTGGCGACTCCGCGGCGGCGGGCGGCAAGCCAGGCGGACACTCCCTGTCCCCGCGGGACTCCAAGCAGGGCTCGTCCAAGTCCGCGGACTCGCCCCCTGGCTGCTCGGGCCAGGCCCTAAGCCTGGCACCCACGCCCGCCGAGCACGGCCGGAGCGAGGTGGTGGACCTGACGCGGCGAGCCGGCAGCCCCGCGGGCCCCCCGGGCGCGGGCGGCCAGCTCGGCT
>NW_016866435.1:0-1085 GCF_001698545.2 Rhinopithecus bieti | reverse complement strand
GTATGCATTATTTTCTTTTTTTTTTTTTCTTTTTTTTTTTTATTTTGAGATGGAGTCTCACTCTGTTGCCCAGGCTAGAATGCAGTGGCACAATCCTGGCTCACTGCATCCTCCACCTCCCAGGTTCAAGCAGTTCTCCTGCCTCAGCCTCCTGAGTAGCTGGGATTACAGGAATGCACCACCATGCCTGGCTAATTTTTGTATTTTAGTAGAGATGGGGTTTCACCATGTTGGTCAGGCTGGTCTCGAACTCCTGACCTCGTGATCCACCTGCCTCAGTCTCCCAAAGTGCTGGGATTACAGGCGTGAGCCACCGTGCCCAGCCTCTTTTATTTATTTATTTATTTATTTATTTAGAGACTGAGTCTCGCTCTACCGGCCAGGCTGGAGTGCAGTGGCACGATCTCAGCTCATTGCAGCCTCTGCCTCCCAGGTTCAAGCAATTCTCCTGCCTCAGCCTTCCAAGTAATTGGAACTACAGGCACGTGCCACCACACACCAAGCTAATTTTTTTTGTTTGTTTGTTTTCCAGTAGAGACGGAGTTTCACCATGTTGCCCAGGCTGGTCTCAAACTCCTGACCTCAAGTGATCCGCCTGCCTCGGCCTCCTAAGAGATGGGTTTACAGGCATGAGCCACTGCGCCTAGCCTGCATATGCATATTAGTAAGGTAGTTTCTCACAAAACTAAATATACCATCTGATTCAGCAATCACTCTCCTTGGTATTTACCCAGATGAACTGAAAATTTACGTCCACCATAAATCTGCACGTGGATGTTTACAGCAGCTCTGTTCAAAATTGCTCAAATTTGGAAGCAATCAAGACATCCTTCAGTAGGTGAATGGATGAATGAACTATGGCACATCCAGACAATGGAATATGATTCAGCACAAAAAAGAAATGAGCTATCAAGCCATGAAAAGACATGGAGGAAACTTAAGAGCACATTGCTAAGTGAAAGAAGCCAAAGTGAAAAGGATACATACATACTATGATTCCAGCTACAAGGTTTTCTGGAAAAGGCAAAACTATGGAGACAGTAAAAGGAGCAGTGGACACCAGTGGCTGGTGGGCGGGGCGGGGG
>NW_016866434.1:0-481 GCF_001698545.2 Rhinopithecus bieti | reverse complement strand
TTTTTTTCTTTCTTTCGTGGAGAACCAAAGAACAGGGGCATCAAATACCCCTCAGGGATAAAGCACATGACTTCAGTAAGTAATGTTTTGCTCTCCCTGCCTGGCCAAGTTCCTACGCCCTCATGAGCCAAAGATGGTTCAAACTCAGAATAGGGAAGAGAGGAATTGGAAAAACAAGAATGTTAGATATAAGACAGAACTATTGCTTGTTGTTGAGGGTTGGGAGAGAACATATGCTCAACTTTATGCCTTCATGTCTAAAACACCAAAAGCAACGGCAACAAAAGCCAAACTTGACAAATGGGATCTCATTAAACTAAAGAGCTTCTGCACAGCAAAAGAAACTACCATCCGAGTGAACAGGCAACCAACAGAATGGGAGAAAATTTTGCAATCTACTCATCTGACAAAGGGCTACTATCTAGAACCTATAAAGAACTCAATCAAATTTACAAGAAAAAAACAAACAACCCCATCAAAA
>NW_016866433.1:0-745 GCF_001698545.2 Rhinopithecus bieti | reverse complement strand
CCCGACCCCGCCAAGAAAAAATACAAGTCTTGAGGGAGAAAGGACAGAGCAACGCTGGAGGGGAGGCCTGAGGTCTGAGGGTGGGGGGTCAGGGCCAAGTCCTGTGGAGCCTGTAGCCTAGGACAGGGAGTGTGGATTTGATCCTTATGGGAAACAACTGGAAGGCTTTTTGTTTCTTTTTTTTGTAGAAATGGGGTCTCACTGTTACCCAGGCTGGTCTCGAATACCCCAAGGGATCGGTCGTCTCGGCCTCCCACAATGCTAGGATTACAGCCGTGAGTCACCGCGCCCCGCCTCAACTGGAAGGCTTTAAGCGAGAGATGGGGTGCAAGGGAATCCCAGGGTCAGAAAGGTATTCAGAGCGCCAGGAAGGGCTTGAGGGGGAGGGGCGCGTATGGAAGGGGCGCGTGGAAGGAACTCACAGATTCCTTGAATGAATGAATGAACGACCCAATGCACTGATGGATGAATGGACAGGCGGCCAGGAATAGCAGTCGGCCCCCAGGGAGCCCCAGACCCCGCGGCCTGAAGCTTTGGTTCTAGGCCAAGGCACAGGCGCGGTGACCTTGGGGATGTCCCCGCCCCGGACTCAGGGCCCGGAACCCGGCGTCCCGGGGGCGGGGAGGGCGTGCCTGGCGGGACAGCGCGCGCGGCGGAACGGCGGGCGGCGCTCCTCGTGTAGGGCCTCCTCACATCCCCCCGGCTCGACCCTGCCGGGGCCCGAACCTGCGCCGCCCGCCGTGTT
>NW_016866432.1:0-1283 GCF_001698545.2 Rhinopithecus bieti | reverse complement strand
AGGGTGTCTGCTTCCTCAGATTTTAAATTGCAGATTTAAAATTACATATGTATTTTGAAAAATTGCCACAAAAGCAGCATTACTTGAAAACTCGATTAACTACTAATGTTTTTTTTATCAAGTGCCAGTTGTTGCTTGTAATCTTCAAAGGTGGTGAAATTAAAAGAATTAAGAAACAATTATGTCTGGAAAAAAAGCCCTATCCAAATCTAATCACCCTCTGATGTAGAGCTTCGTGCTGACCTGGCTGGGCTGGGGAGTGGGGAGATGTGGAGGGGGAAAAGTGCCCACGCACCACGGAAGCTACTGTAGCTGGCCTAGGGGGAAATAAATCGTGACCTGGCAATGTGATGTGACAGAGGGCACTTCTTTATGAGGGCTCAGGAAGAAGAGTTGGGTCTTGCTGGACTACCAGGTAAAATAGAGCTATTGCTTGCAGGAGTGAGGGTTCCTGTGCTTCCCCAAGGAGGTTCCAGGCTGCTGAGAAGCTGGGAACCCCTTCCCACACTCTCCTTTCCCTCATCATGTGGGAAAGGAAGAGGTTTGGCTTAGGGTAGTTGAGGAAGAGCAGAAGTTGTAGGGCAAGAGATCACCAGGAAAACAGCCACTTGCAAGAGTTACAGGCTAAAAGTGGGGCTCTGCACTTCGACTGTTTCCCATGCTTTCATGCCAATGCAAGGTCAGCACACAAGAGTGATAGCTTCTGGGTAGACAAAGGCAGCCAAGGCTTAATGTGGGGCTTCAAACTTGGGCCATTTCCCATCCTTTCAGCACGCCACAGGCATCAACTAACAAATGCACAGGCTGGCCACTGTGGCCCAGGTTTACTGTGGCTGGTCTCCACCGTGAGACAATTGTAAGGTCCTAAGAACCTTTCTTTTGGCCAGATATATCAAAGAGCTCGGGCTGAACATGAGACTCTGATGATTGCTCCTTAAAATGTGCAAATGGGGCATTTCTCAGTGCTAGGTCTACGGCTGGAAGAGAGGCTATTTCTTAGGGAGGTACCTGTGAGCACTGCAGAAGCTAGTGTCCTACCAAGAGCACAGCCTGGGAAACAAGAGACCTTGTTCTCAGATGTACCCTGCTGGGTAATTTTTTGTGTTTCCTGGTATAAAACAGTGTCCCATATATTTCTTCATCAGCTTCTACAAAGAACTCCCTGAGCTGGGGAGTCTCTACCCCTTTTAGAGATGGAGAAGGAGGTTCAGTCCAGTACCCAGTCTTGCCCCAAAACCCATGGCTATAGAAAAGTGAAGTCAGGATTTAAAATCAGGCCTTCA
>NW_016866431.1:0-483 GCF_001698545.2 Rhinopithecus bieti | reverse complement strand
AAAAAAAAAAAAAAATTCCACAATTCTGGTTTCTTTTCTTCATTTTCTCTCTTTTCGTAGGCCTATATACTCTTCTATGTTTAATATCCTGGCTCATTTTATTCTTACTAACCATGATAACTTATCTTCTTTTTTATTCAATAGACTGTCCTCACTCTTGATCAATTTTGTGCACTTAAATAGGCCATGTCATGTTTTTGCACATCAGACTGGAAAATGTACTAAGATAGGTGGTATCCAGAGTTGACAAAGTTTGGAGAAACAGGTTCAGTGACTTGTGGAAGTATAAGCTTAGACATCCTTTTGGAAGGGCAGTTAGGCTGCATCCACCCAAATTCAGAATATCTGAGCCTTGTGAGTCCTTAATCCTCCTTTTAGAAATCTACCTTACAGAAATATGAGCGCTAGAGGAGAGCAAGGCAAGTCAAGCATATGAGACAGCCATCAAAAATTCAAAACTTAGAAACCAGAATGATAGTACAA
>NW_016866430.1:0-745 GCF_001698545.2 Rhinopithecus bieti | reverse complement strand
GTACCAAAGAAGAAACACCAGGCTTATTAAAGCTAACAAAAAACCATTTTAAACATAAGCGTCAAATGACTCCACACATCAGCAGAAATGGAAATAGAGCTGCACTTAAACCACAGAGAAAGGCAGCTGGTACTGGTTCCCCTTTCTGTGGAAAGGAAAATAAAGGAAGATTCCGCAATTGCTGTGAGCACAGTATAAGAAACAAAATAAATGTAAGAATAAAAGTCAATGGCTCATAAAACATCACTACACGTTACCTCATCTGTGCTGATGATAAGCTGGGACCAACTATTCCACTCTGGACATTTGTCTCTCTCTTCAAAGGTGACATGATCAGAGTTCCAGCAACAATGTTCATGGTTAAACCAGAATCCCCCTGTGCATATACCTTCTTTTAAGTCTGTCATCCAATGAGCAGAGATGTCTATCAAACCAGCTAATGAACCTGATTTGTGGGGAGGGAGGGAAAGGCCAAAGTTAAACTGAATCTCAGAAACTGTTCTTTGGTCCTCAGAATAAGCTTTGTCAGAGAAAATGAGGGGAAAGGAATCAAAGCAACAGATGAGCACATACTTCCCCATTCCACCTGTAACCTCTTTCTCATTGTGTGTTTGCTTGATTTTCACTTATTATCTCTGCACTAAACATTGCCATCTGTAGAATTTCTATATAGAAGGCACTTAGGGAAAGCAAAATGGGTGAGTGGGAGCAAGGGGCTAGTGGGCCTGTCTTTACGCTGAACTAA
>NW_016866429.1:0-1749 GCF_001698545.2 Rhinopithecus bieti | reverse complement strand
GAGAATTGCTTGAGCCCAGGAGGCAGAGGTTGCAGTAAGCTGAGATTGTGCCACTGTACTCCAGACTGGGCAACAGAGCAAGACTCCATCTCAAAAAATAAAATAAAATTACAGAGGAGCCTCAACTGACCCAATGAATGCCTTATTAAGAAATGAGTTGATGGGATGGGGGGGGGGGGGGGGGGGAAAAGCCCCGGGGCCAAGGGAAAAGGTCTAAGAAGTACTCAGTATCCTTAGAGAAAAGTTTTTTGATCATGTGCTACAGTGGTGGAGGATGTGGCTGCAGAGATTAGGCAGTTTTAAACAAAACCCCCAAAGTCCAGATGAAAGAACCTGAGACTTCCAAAGATCTGGAGACAAGGTAAAGACTACACAGAAATAAGGATGAATTTATTTAAAGCAACCTCAGTAACAAATCAATAGCAACTGATTGCCGTTAATTCAGCATTTACTATGTGCCAAGCACTGTGCTAAGTAATTTGTGCACTCTATTCCATTTAATCCTGCCAACAGACTTAGCAAATATGTCACCATTTCTATTTTGCAGAAGAGACTGAGGTTCAGAGAGCTTGGTTACACAAAGACAATGAGTGGCAAAGCTACAATTTTGACCGAAATCTGTCAGATTCCAAAGTCTTCCTCTTAACCACTATGTTATATGATAGGTAAAAGAAGCCCAAGAAGTGCCTAAAAGACGCTTTAAACCCTGAACAAATCTAAAAGTAACTTGAGCCTTTCGAGGCTCATTTCTAAAGTAATATCACTAAGTAAAAATGTGTAAGAAATTGAATCCGTTTTTTAAACTACACAACCTGAAAATCTGTGTAGACTGAGCAGTCCTGGGAGTCAAAAGTGCCATATTTTAAGCCTCCTCCCCTACCCTTATTTTAAAAAGGGGCTATATAGGAGGTTTAGAGGCTAAAAAAAAAAACCAAAAAAACAAAAAAAAGCAAAATGCCATTCCATTACTCAATGTGAATAAAATAAGCTGAAGTTAAAACATTTTCCAGGTTTACCTAGTTTATTCCCCGATAGTCTGCTGCCGGGTAGTCGGGCCTCAAGCCAACGTCATGTTCCGTGCTGCTCATCTTCTTCCTCTTTTTTTTTTTTTTTTTTTTAAGAGACAGAGTCTCACTCTATTGCCCAGGCTGGAGTGCAGTGGCACAATCTCAGTTCACTGCAACCTCCACCTCCTGGTTTCAAGTGATTCTCCTGCCTCAGCCTCCTGAGTAGCTGGGATTACTGGCGTGCACCACCACGCCTGGCTAATTTTTTGTATTTTTAGTAGAGACAGGGTTTCACCATGCTGGCCAGGCTGGTCTCGAACTCCTGACCTTGTGATCCACCCACCTTGGCCTCCCAAAGTGCTGGGATTAACAGGCATGAGCCACCGTGCCCGACCCATGCTGCCAATCTTATATCAATTCAGCCAAACTCATCTGACACACTGACTACAGGCACGTGCTTACTGGTTAAGGGGCATATGTGCCAAAATGAAGTGGGGCAGTCAGTAGAAAGGAGGTTTATAGAGAAGTTACAGGGTATAGAAAAGCCTAGATCTGGGATACGGTAGTTTTTGGAGAAGTTCTCTTTTTTTTTTTTTCTCTTTTTTTTTTCCGTAAAATCTTGAGGTAGCTATAGTAAATAGTTAAACCACAAGTTTCCTGGGAGGAGAGATGTGTTTCTGAATTCTATCGACCTTGGTGTGGAGCCTGTTAAAGTTTTGTATTTTATATTGTCAATAAAATA
>NW_016866428.1:0-483 GCF_001698545.2 Rhinopithecus bieti | reverse complement strand
GTCACAAAGAACTTTCTCAGAAAGTTTCTTATCAGATTTTATCTGAGGATATTACCTTTGTCACCATAGGCTTCAATGCGATCCAAAAAATCCTTCTCAGATTCCCCAAAAACAGTGCTACCAAAATGCTCCATGAAAAGAATCATGTAACTCAGAGAGATGAATTAACACATCAAAACGTGGTTTCTCAGAAAGCTTCTTTCTAGTTTTTATATGAGGATATTTACTTTTGCACCAAGGCTTCAATGTGCTCCCAAATATCCCTTCTGAGATATCACTAAAACAGTGTTGTGAAAGTGCTACCTCAAAAGAAACGTTTAGCTCTATGAGATGAATACACATATCACAAAGGGGTTTCTCCAAAAGCTTATCTCCCTTTGTTACCTGAAGAATTTTATTTTATCAACTTAGGCCTCTATGTGTTCCAAAATGTCCCTCTGCAGATTCCATAAAACAGTGCTAATAAACTGCTCCATGAAAAGC
>NW_016866427.1:0-1282 GCF_001698545.2 Rhinopithecus bieti | reverse complement strand
CACATTGAGGCCAATAGTGAAAAGGAAATATACTCAGATAAAACTACAAAGAAGCTTTCTGAGAAACTGAATTGTGATGTGTGAATTTATCTCACAGGGTTACACTGTTCTTTGCATTGAGCAGTCCGATAACTGTTTATACTTGGAATCAGCATTGGGATATTTTGGGGTACATTGAAGTTTTTGGTGACAATGGAAATATCCTCAGACAAAATCTATAAAGAAGGTTTCTGAGAAACCACTTTGTGATTTGTGAATTCATCTCACAGAGATAAAAGATTATTTTCATGAAGCAGTTTGGTAGCACTGTTTTTGGGGAATCTAACAAGGGATGTTTTGGATCGCATTGAAGCCTACAGTGAAAATGATATCTCCTCAGAAAAAAACCAAACAGAAGCCTTCTGAGAAACTGCGTTGTGATCTCTGAATTAATCTCAGAGTTACATTGTTCTTTTCATTGAACAGTTTGCTATCACTGTTTTCTTGTAATCTGCAATGGGATATTTCAGAACGCATTGAAGCTAATGGTGACAAAGGAGATATCATCAGACAAAAACTAGAAACAAGCTTTCTGAGAAACTGCTTTCTGATTTCTGAATTCATCTCACAGAGTAACACTTTTCTTTCCATGGAGAAATTTGGTAGCACTGTTTTTGGGGTATCTGAGAAGGTACATTTTGGATTGCTTTGATGCTGATGGTGACAAAGGAAATATCCTCAGATAAATACTAGAAAGAAGCTTTCTAAGAAACTTCTTTGTGATGTGTGAATCAATCTCACAGAGTTATACATGTCTTTCCATGGAGCAGTGCTAACACTATTTTCATGGATTCTGCAGTGTGATATATGTGAGTGCATTGAGGCCTATAGTGAAAAAGGAAATATTCTCATATACAAGTAGAAAGAAACTTTCTGAGAAACTGCTTTGTGATGTGTCAATTCATCTCACAAAGTTACACTGTTCTTTTCATTGAACAGTTTGCTGAAACTGTTTTCTTGTTATCTGCAATGGGATACCTTGGAGTGCGTTGAAGCTTATGGTGACAAAGGAAATATCCTCAGGCAAAAACTAGAAAGAAGCTTTGTGAGAAAATGCTTTGTGATGTGTGAATTCATCTCACAGAATTACACCATTCTTCTCATGGATCAATTTGGTAGCACTGTTTTTGGGAATGTGGGAAGAGATATTTTGGATTGCATTGAAGCTTATGGTGACAAAGGAAATATCCTCAGAGAAACCTAGAAAGAGGATTTCTGAGAAAGATCTTTGTGATGTGTGAAT
>NW_016866426.1:0-1465 GCF_001698545.2 Rhinopithecus bieti | reverse complement strand
AATAAAATACCCAGGAATACAACTGCCAAGGAATGTGAAAGATCTCTTCAAGGAGAACTACAAACCACTGCTCAACAACATAAAAGAAGACACAAACAAATGGAAGAACATGCCGTGCTCGTGTATAGGAAGAATCATTATCATGAAAATGGCCATACTGCTCAAAGTAATTTATAGATTCAATGCCATCCCAATCAAGCTACCATTGACTTTCTTCAGAGAATTGAAAAAAAACTAAAGTTCATATGGAACCAAAAAAAGAGCCCATATTTCCAAGACAATCCTAACCAAAAAGAAGAAACCTGGAGGCATCACACTACCTGACTTCAAACTATACTACAAGGCTACAATAACCAAAACAGCATGGTACTGGTACCAAACAGATATATAGACCAATGGAGCAGAACAGAGGCCTCAGAAATGACACCACACATCTACAATCATCTGATCTTTGACAAACCTGACAAAAAAAAAGAAATGGGGAAAGGATTCCTTATTTAATAAATTGTGCGGGGAAAACTGGCTAGCCACATGTAGAAAGCTGAAAGTGGATCCCTTCATTACACCTTATAGAAAAATTAATTCAAGATGGATTAAGGACTTAAATGTTAGACCTAAAACCATAAAAACCCTGGAAGAAAACCTAGGCAATACCATTCAGGACACAGGCATGATCAAGGACTTCATGACTAAAACACTAAAAGCAATGGCAGCAAAAGCCAAAATAGAAAAATGGGATCTAATAAACTAAAGAGCTTCTGCATGGCAAAAGAAACTGCCATCAGAGTGAAAAGGCAACCTACAGAATGGGAGAAAATGTTGGCAATCTACCCATCTGACAAAGGGCTAATGTCCACAATCTTCAAAGAACTCTAACAAATTTACAAGAAAAAAACAAACAACCCCATCAAAAAGTGAGCAGAGGATATAAAGAGACATTTCTCAAAAGAAGACATTTATGCAGCCAACAGACACATGAAAAAAATGCTCATCATCACTTGTCATCAAAGAAATGCAAATCAAAATCACAATGAGATACCATCTCATGCCAATTACAATGGTGATCATTAAAACGTCAGGAAACAACAGATGCTGCAGAGGATGTGGAGAAAGAGAAACACTTTTACATTGTTGATGGGAGTGTAAGTTAGTTCAATCACTGTGGAAGACAGTGTTGTGATTCCTCAAGGATTTAGAACTAGAAATACCATTTGACCCAGCAATCCCATTACTGGATATATACCCAAAGGATTATAAATCATGCCAATATAAAGACACACACACACATGTTTATTGTGGCACTATTCACAATAGTAAGGACTTGAAACCAACCTAAATATCCATCAATGATAGACTGGATTAATAAAATGTGGCACATATATATCATGGAATACTATGAAGCCATAAAAAAGGATGAGTTCATGTTCTTTGCAGGGACATGGATGACGCTTGAAATTATAATTCT
>NW_016866425.1:0-744 GCF_001698545.2 Rhinopithecus bieti | reverse complement strand
CATTCTAACTGGCGTAAGATGGTATCTCATTGTGGTTTTGATCTGCTTTTCTCTAATGACCAGTGATGATGAGGGTTTTTTTTCATACGTTTGTTGGCTGCATAAATATCTTCTTTTGAGAAGTATCTGTTCATATCCTTCGCCTACTTTTTGATAGGGATTTTTTGTAAATTTGTTTAAGTTCCTTGTAGATTCTGGATATTAGCCCTTTGTAAGATGGATAGATTGCAAAAATTTTCTCCCATTCTGTAGGTTGCCTGTTCACTCTGATAATAGATTATTTTGCTGTGCAGAAGCTCTTTAGTTTAATTAGATCCCATTTGTCTATTTTGGCTTTTGTTGCCATTGCTTTTGGTGTTTTAGTCTTTTCCCATGCCTATGTCCTGAATGGTATTGCCTAGGTTTTCTTCCAGGGTTTTTATGGTTTTAGGTCTTACTTTTAAGTCTTTAATCCATCTTGAATTAATTTTGTATAAGGTGTAAGGAAGGGGTCCAGTTTCAGTTTTCTACATATGGCTAGCCAGTTTCCCCAGCACCATTTATTGAACAGGGAATCCTTTCCCCATTGCTTTTCTCAGGTTTGTCAAAGATCAGATGGTTGTAGATGTATGGCATTATTTCTGACGCCTCGGTTCTGATCTGTTACATTGGTCTATTTATCTGTTTTGGTACAAGTACCATGTGGTTTTGGTTACTGTAGCCTTGTAGTATAGTTTGAAGTCACATAGCGTAAGGCCTCCAGCT
>NW_016866422.1:0-483 GCF_001698545.2 Rhinopithecus bieti | reverse complement strand
CTTTAAGTTCTGGGATACATGTGCAGAGTGTGCAGGGTACAGGTTTGTTACATAGGTATACTTGTGCCATGGTGGTTTGCTGCACCCATCAACCTGTCATCTAGGTTTTAAGCTCTGCATGAATTAGGTATTTGTCCTAATGCTCTCCTTCCCCTTATCCCTCACCCCCTGACAGGCCCCAGTATGTGATGTTCCTCTCCCTGTGTCAATGTGTTCTCATTGTTTAACTCCCACTTATGAGTGAGAACATGTGGTGTTTGCTTTTCTTTTCCTGTGTTAATTTGCTGAGAATGATGGCTTCCAGCTTCATCCATGTCCTTGCAAAGGACATGAACTCATCGTCTTTTATGGTTGCATAGTATTCTATGGTGTATTTGTGCCACATTTTCTTTATCATTGACGGACATTTGGGTTGGTTCCAAGTCTTTGCTATTGTAAATAGTGCTGCAATAAACATATGTGTGCATGTGTCTTTATAGTAGA
>NW_016866421.1:0-482 GCF_001698545.2 Rhinopithecus bieti | reverse complement strand
GGAACAAGGCCATGACAAAGGCTGCAATGTCAATGAATTTTGGAAACAGCCCTACTGCCCAACTGTGAATGAATGGATAAACAGCACGTGATTCATCCATGCAATCCAATACGATAATGGAATATTATGCAGCCTTGAAAAGGAATGAGTTTCTGGCAAAGGCTGCAATGGGAATGAATTTTTTGAAACAGCCCTCCTGCTCATCTATGAAGGAATGATACACTGCATCATTTATCCATGCAATGGAATATTACGCAGTCTGGAAAAGGAACAAGGCCCTGACGAAGGCTGTAACATGAATGAATTTTGGAAACAGCCCTACTGTCCATCTGTGAAAGAATATGATAAACACAATGTGGTTCATCCATGCAATATTATAATGGAATATTATGCAGCCTGGAAAAGGAACAAGGCTCTGACAAAGACTGTACTGTGAATGAATTTTTGGAACAGTCCTACTGCTCATCTACGAATGAATGATA
>NW_016866420.1:0-665 GCF_001698545.2 Rhinopithecus bieti | reverse complement strand
TCTACTAAAAATACAAAAAGAAATTAGCCGGGCGTGGTGGCGGGCACCTGTAGTACCAGCTACTCCAGAGGCTGAGGCAGGAGAATGGCGTGAACCGGGGAGGCGGAGCTTGCAGTGAGTGGAGATGGAGCCACTGCACTCCAGCCTGGGAGACAGATGAGATTCCGTCTCAAAAAAAAAAAAAAAAAAAAAAGAAAAAAAAAAGGAAGAAAAATAACATACTGAAATGAGATGTGACCTCACACTTTAATCTTGATTTCCAAAGGGCGCTCATCTCCCCAAGTCCTTCTCCCTGTCTCTGTGAGGTCCTCTGCACAATGGCCACCAGCAGCTGACAAAGATGAACAATGCCTGCATGCTTCATCTAGTGTGCTCGTAAGAGATGCAAAAGGAATAGAGGAAGGGGCTGAGGACTGGAGATTGATTTTGACATTGAAATGTGATAGCTGCTATGGGATGACATGTGTCCGGCCCTGGGGATAGCCCTCCTATGCACAGCACCTTGTTTTAATTCACATATGTTTTTCTGTGCTCTCTCAAACTGGTTCCACAGTTGAGGCTTTTTTATTTTTTATTTTTTAGTTTTTAGTTTTTTTTTTTGTTTTTTTTTTTTTTAGTTTTTATTTTTTTTGAGACGGAGTTTGGCTCTGTCGCCCAGGCTGGAG
>NW_016866419.1:0-664 GCF_001698545.2 Rhinopithecus bieti | reverse complement strand
AACTACTTTTTCATAAGTCCTGCAATTGTAAAAGATATGCTTGCTTAAAAAAATCAACATCACAGAATAGTAAAAAGCAAAAAATAAAAGTTCTCTCCTTTTCACCTTCCCTTAATTCTATTCTCCATTGTAGAATTTGTAGGTCCTTCTAAATCTTTTTCTACGGATAGGCATCAAGAAATGAAGCCCATCTACTTGGCTCCCATAGCATAATCAAAAGTTTATTTGCATCTGTGTTGTACTTTCAAATTTCTTACATAAAATTTCAGTTAGAGATAACCGAAATTACTAGCTCTTCCCTGTGTAAGAGCTATCTACATAGACATCTAAATTGGTTAATGTTAAGAGAAAACTAAACAGTAGTTTAGTAAAGCTGTATTAGAAAAGAAATTAAGAAACTTTAACTGCCTTATAATTTTATTATTGCAAATAATTTAAGATTCAATATGTTTAATGTCAAGCTTTTTAAAAGAGATATACCCAAATTCTAAAGGGCAGTTACGAAAATTATGAAAATTATACTGAAATTCCATTATCAAGAGGTGGAGTATTGACTACTTCTGTCCTAAAACTCTTCTACTCAAAAGCAATGGTCAAATTATTACTATAGCATAAGTAAATGTTTATGAAATAAATGAAACTATCTCTGTAGGAATTTTAATAT
>NW_016866418.1:0-1086 GCF_001698545.2 Rhinopithecus bieti | reverse complement strand
AAACTGCTTTCTGACATGTGAATTTATTTCACAGAGTTAAACCTTTCTTTGATTCAGCAGATTGGCAAAACTCTTTTGTAGAATTGCAAAAGTGTTGGGAACAAGTCCCGAAAAATCTGGTCATAAACTGGCCCAAAAACTGGCCGTAACAAAATCTCTGCAACACTGTGACATGTTCATGATGCCCATAATGCCCACCCTGAAAGGTTTTGGGTTTACCAGAATGAGGGCAAGGAACACCTGAGCCAACCACGGTGGAAAACCACTTAAAGGAATTCTTAAGCCACAAACAATAGCATGAGCGATCTGTGCCTTAAGGACATGTTCCTGCTGTGGTTAAGTAACACAACCAATTCTGTTAATTCGTCCCTTCCCTTCATTTCCCATAAGGGATACTTTTAATTAATTTAATGTCTATAGAAACAATGCTAATGAGTGACTTGCTGTTAATAAATACATGGGTAAATCTCTGTTTGCGGCTTCACAGATGTGAAGGCTGTGAGACCTCTGATTTCCCACTTCACATCTCTATATTTCTGTTTGTGTCTTTAATTCCTCTAGTGTTGCTGGGTTAGGGTTTCACTGACCAAGTTGGTCTTAGCAAGTGGCGTCCATCATGGGGGCTCAAATCCAGGTCGAAGGGTTACAGGAGCAATGGTTGGACAACATGGAACTAGCTGGAGGATACCCAAGTACTCTTAAGGCAGTCCCCAGGGGGAGTAGAAAGGGGAACTTAGAAGCATCAGGGTAACAATGGGATAAGTGTGGGCTGTGGTTCTTTCCACCTTGGAACTTTTTCACACTGATGATGAGGAGGAAGGACAGTATAGCAAAGTAACAGAAGAGGTTACAGACCAAGTTTATTTGCCAACTAAAGCTAAAGCAGCAAAGGAGGGAGAGGTTCATCCCTACCCTTTTGCACCCCCTCATTATTATTTTGAAGAAGATGACCCTCCAGATCTTTCTTTTCCAGAGGACACTGGGCGAAAAGTAGTTGCCCAGTGACTGTTCAGGCAGCACCTTGAACGACCACTGTTAGTTCTATTCAGGCAGGAATTCAGCAAGCTAGATGAGAGGATGATTTCC
>NW_016866417.1:0-1462 GCF_001698545.2 Rhinopithecus bieti | reverse complement strand
TTCCTGTTGCTCAGTGTCCTTACCTTTTATTTATTTATTTATTTATTTATTATTTTTTATTTTTTTGAGACAGAGTCTCGCTCTGTCGCCCGGGCTGGAGTACAGTGGCCGGATCTCAGCTCACTGCAAGCTCCGCCTCCCGGGTTTATGCCATTCTCCTGCCTCAGCCTCCCGAGTAGCTGGGACTACAGGCGCCTGCCACCTCGCCCGGCTAGTTCTTTTGTATTTTTTAGTAGAGACGGGGTTTCACTGTGTTAGCCAGGATGGTCTCGATCTCCTGACCTCGTGATCCGCCCGTCTCGGCCTCCCAAAGTGCTGGGATTACAGGCTTGAGCCGCCGCGCCCGGCCCCTTTTATTTATTTTATTTTATTTTGAGACAGAGTTTTGTTCTTGTTGCCCAGGCTAGAGTTCAATGGCGCAATCTCGGCTCACTGCCGCCTCCCGGGTCAAACGACTCTCTCGCCTCAGCCTTCTGAGTAGCTGGGATTACACATGTGTGCCACCACACCTGGCTAATTTTTGTATTTTTAGTATAGATGGGGTTTCACCATGTTGGCCAGGCTGGTATCAAACTCCTGACCTCAGGTGATCTGCCTGCCTCAGCCTCCCAAAGTGCTGGGATTACATGCATGAGCCACCGAGGCCGGTCACAGTGTCCTGATAAATATTTGCTACTGTAACACTTTACAGTGTTTGTCCTTCTGATGGTGGGAATTAGTGGTTTCGGATTGCATTACCTTCATGACTATTGAGGTTGAGCTATATTCACATGTTTATTGGCCATTTGCCTTCTGTGAATTGCCCACTTTTCTGCCGGATTGTCTTCGTCTTATGGAGTGCAGTTGTTGTCATACCTGGGTCTTGTCTTTTATTTTTATTTTTATTTTTTGAGACACAGTCTTGCTCTTGTCACCCAGGCTGGAGTGCAGTGGTGCGATCTTGGCTCACTGCAACCTCCGTCTCCCGGGTTCAATCGATTCTCTGCCTCACCCTCCCAAGTAGCTGGGATTACAGGTGCACGCCACCATGCCTGGCTAATTTTTGCATTTTAGTAGAGATGGGGTTTTACCATGTTGGCCAGGCTGATCTCAAACTCCTGACCTCAAGTGATCCTCCCACTTCGGCCTCCCAAAGTACTGGGATTATAGGCGTGAGCCACCACACCCAGACGTCTTTTAATTTTTATAATGTTTTAATGTTCAGGGTTTTAAAAAAATTATTATTATTGTTATTATTATTTGAGACAAAGTCTTGCTTTGTCGCCCAGGCTGAAGTGCAATGGTGCAATCTTGGCTCACTGCAACCTCCACCTCCCAGGTTCAAGCAATTCTCCTGCCTCAGCCTCACGAGTAGCTTTTTGGGCTGGTGGCTCACTCCTGTAATCCCAGCACTTTGGGAGGCCAAGGCGGGCGGATCACCTGAGGTCAGAAGTTTGACACCAGCCTGGCCAACATGGCTAAA
>NW_016866416.1:0-742 GCF_001698545.2 Rhinopithecus bieti | reverse complement strand
TTAATATATAATTTAAAATATATAATTTTATATATACACAGATTTGTAAAATACTTTTTTTTCTGGCACGTGAGATGTTCATTTCTTTTATGGGTACATAGTAGGTGTTTGTGAGTTATAGGAGATACCTTGATACAGGCATGTAATGCATAATAATTACATTATGGGGTATCTATCACCTCAAGCATTTATCTTTTCTATTATAAACAATCCAATTATATACCCTTTTAGTTATTTTAAATGTGTCATTAAATTGTTATTGACTGTAGTCACCCCATTGTGCTATCAAATACTAGGTTTTATTCTTTCTAACTACATTTTTTAAATATATATTTTAACGCCTTTTGTTTCTTTTTTTTTTTTTTATACTTTTCTAGTATACATGTGCACAACGTGAAGGTTTGTTACATACATATAGATGTGCCACGTTGGTGTGCTGCACCCATTAACTTGTCATTTACTTTAGGTATATCTCCTAATGCTATCCCTCCCCTCAGCCCCCTGCCCACAATAGGATCCAGTGTGTGATGGTCCCCTTCCTGTGTTCAAATGATCTCATTGTTCAATTCCCACCTATGAGGAAGAACATGTGGTGTTTGGTTTTCTGTTCTTGTGATAGTTTGCTGACAATGATGGTTTCCAGCTGCATCCATGTACCTACAAAGGACATGAACTCATTCTTATGTATGGCTGCATACTATTCCATGGTGTATATGTGCCATATTTTCTTAATCCAGTCTGT
>NW_016866415.1:0-1761 GCF_001698545.2 Rhinopithecus bieti | reverse complement strand
CTTCAACTAGTAGAAAATATAAGGTAGACTGTTACAGGTAGCAGAAAATAATGAATAGCATGGATGCCCCTCTAACCCTAGGAACAGGAAAATCCTAGACATAAAGTGTTAATTCACAGATTAGCTTTATATAGAGAAAAGGATATCATATGGGACTTTTATTTTAATTTTTTTGGCGAACCTCTCTACTATTTTTCAAATTGGCTGTACTAAGCAGGGCCCTGCTGACACCTTGATTTTGTACATCCAGCCACCAGAATTATGAGCGAATACATTCTTATTCCTTTAAAAAATAGAAACAAGTAAATTGAAGGGCCTTTCCTGAACTCATGCTTGTTAGAGAAAGAAAAGTTTCCCTATGGAATTTTTTTTTTTTTTTTTAAGTTCTGGGATACATGTGCTAAACGTGAAGGTTTGCTACATAGGTATACATGTGCCATGGTGGTTTACTAGACCTATCAACACGTCATCTAGGTTTTACACTCTGCATGCATTAGGTATTGGTCCTAATGCCCTCCCTTCCCTTGCCCCGCAACCACCGAACAGGCCCCGATGTGTAGTGTTCCCCTACCTGTGTCCATGTGTTCTCATTGTTCAGCTCCCACCTATGAGTGACAACATGTGATGTTTGGTTTTCTGATCTTGTGTTAATTTGCTGAGAATGATGGTTTTCAGCTTTATCCATATCCCTGCAAAGGACATGAACTCATTCTTTTTTGTGGCTGCATAGTATTCCATGGTGTATATGTGCCACATTTTCTTTATCCAGTCTAAGATTGATGGGTATTTGGGATGGTTCCAAGTCTTTGCTATTGGGAATAGTACTGCAGTAAACATACATGTGCATATGTCTTTATAGTAGGATGATTTATAATCCTTTGGGTGTATACCCAGTAAAGGGATTGCTGGGTCAAATGGTATTTCTTGTTCTATATCCTTATGGAATTGGTACACTGTCTTCCACAATGGTTAAACTAATTTACACTCCCACCAACAGTGTAAAAGCATTCCTATTTCTCCACATCCTCTCCAGTATCTGTTGTTTCCAGACTTTTTAATAATGGCCATTCTGACTGGTGTGAAATAGTATCTTATTGTGGTTTTGATATGCATGTCTCTAATGACCAGTGATGATGAGTTTTTTTCATGTTTGTTGGCTGCGTAAATGTCTTCTTTTGAGAAGTGTCTGTTCATATACTTCACCCACTTTTGATGGGGTTGTTTGTTTCTTGTAAATTTGTTTATGTTTCTTGTAGATTCTGGATATTAGACCTTTGTCAGATGGATAGATTGCAAACATTTTCTCCCATTCTGTAGGTCAACTGTTCACTCTGATTATAGTTTCTTTTGCTGTGCAGAAGCTGTTTAGTTTAATTAGATCCCATTTGTCAATTTTGGCTTTTGTTGAAATTGCTGTTGGTGGTTTATTCGTGACTCGGCAATCCCATTACTGGGTATATATACAAAGGAATGTAAATCATTCTACTATAAAGATACATGCACATGCATGTTTATTGCAGCACTATTTACAATAGCAAAGACTTGAAACCAACCCAAATGCCCATCAATGATAGACTGGATAAAGAAAATGTGGCACATATACACCATGGAATACTATGCAGCCACAAAAAAGAATGAGTTCATGTCCTTTACAGGGACATGAATAAAGCTGGAAACCATCATCCCCAGCAAACTAACACAGGAACAGAAAACATGAGGTCGGGAGTTCAAGACCAGCCTGACCAACATGGAGAAATCCCG
>NW_016866414.1:0-745 GCF_001698545.2 Rhinopithecus bieti | reverse complement strand
TGAGACGGAGTCTCACTCTCTCACTCTGTTGCCCAGGCTGGAGTGCAGTGGCACGATCTCAGCTCACAGCAACCTCCGCCTCCTGGGTTCAAGCGATTCTCCTGCCTCGGCCTCCTGAGTAGCTGAGATTATAGGCGCCTGCCACTGCACCCAGCTAATTTTTGTATTTTTAGTAGAGACACGGTTTCACCATCTTGGCCAGGCTGGTCTTGAGCTCCTGACCTCGTGATCCACCTTCCTTGGCTTCCCAAAGTGCTGGAATTACAAGCGTGAGCCACTGCGCCTGGCCTGTCTTGATTTTCTAAGTCATACATGCTCATTATTCACAGAGGGAACTGGGAGGAGAGCATCTGGGCTGACTGTGCTCTGTCTGCCCTGACCTCTGGCCTGGGCAGAGGGGGCACCCTGTGGCTGCTTTAAACCTCCCTGCGAAAGCCAAGTGTGGTGGCTCATGCCTGTAATGTCAGCACTTTGGGATGTCAAGGAAGGAGGATTGCTTGAGATCAGGAGTTCAAGACCAGCCTGGGCAACATAGTGAGACCCCATCTTTACAAAAATTAAAAAATTATCCAGGTGTGGTGGCACACGCTTGTCGTCCCAGTTACTTGAGAGGCTGAGGTGGCAGGATTGCTTGAGTCCAGGAGTTCAAGGTTACAGTGAGCTGATCTTGCACGACTGCACTCCAGCCTGAATGACAGAGTGAGACCCTGTTCAAAAAAAAAAAAAGAGGCCGGGCGCGGTGGCT
>NW_016866412.1:0-1281 GCF_001698545.2 Rhinopithecus bieti | reverse complement strand
GATAAAATGGTTTTATGTAATTTTAATTCACTTTTTATGCAATTAATACATAAAAGAGGATGCTTGAATTAAAATAAGAAATACAGGTAAAATTCTTAATTTTAAGATCTTATTTTTAAACATCACTAGAGAGGTATTTCCCAATTAGTTAATATTATAAGAATTTCCTGTTAAATTTTCTCATATCACAATTATGGGAAACAGCATGATCACTTGGCCATATTTTGTATCAAGTAATTATACCTAATTAGGAATTGTTTTGCATTGATAATACACAACAATGTTGACCCCATATACTACAAGCAGGGTAGCAGGACCAATGTTCAACTCTATCACAATTATAGGATAAGTGCTCAGTAAGTAGTTACTAAGTGAATGAAGATGATTTTAGTTCTATTTTGTTACATCATAATCAGGCAAAATTTCTCCTTTAAGTTATTATTGTATTTAAAGTAACATTCTGTGATATATGTGATGCTAATTATTTATTTAAATGTTTTTTATTAGATCCTATGCAAAGTTTTTTTTTCTGTCTTCTAAGCACTCTGGAAAATATCTAGAATCCAAAACCATTAGCATAAAATATTCCCATTTGCACACATAAATTTCAGGTTTCAAACTGAAAACTATACAGAATTTTTACCTATGAGAAATAAAAGTAACAGATCCACATCAGCATCATTTTGTTCTTTAGAGCTTTCATAATCCACTGACTCAGGCTTGCTAAAGATTCTACTAGTCTCATTACTGAAAGGGCAAACTGCAAGAGACTGAGAAAAAGTGTGATTGGAAGAAGACAGACAATTAAATATAATAGTCCTTGAAAACTAGTTATTGGATAAATTAAAATCAAAAACTAATGAAGCAGGGAATATCTCACAAATGTATTTAATACAACTTACCTTCTGTAAGGATATTTCTTGAATGTTGTAAGAAGAAACATTACTTTGAGAATTAGTTCCTCATTCCCACTCATTCCATAGCATCACTAAGACAGCATAATGATGCCATGGAATGAGCATCACTTCTAGGCTCCAACTGAAAGGAAAAAATTAGCCACATTACTTTTCAAAAGGCCAGAAAGTGAAAATACGAGAAATAAGTTCAGGTATATTATTATCAAGAACAAAAAACAATTAGAAATTACAATGTAATCAACTATATTAGGTTTTGTAAAAGTTCGGTTTTAAAAGATATTTTCTGTGATACCTTTCTCATTTCTAGGCAGATCATTCAAATTTTCACATAATTTTGCAAAAAAAAAAAAAACCTATCTTTAGG
>NW_016866411.1:0-483 GCF_001698545.2 Rhinopithecus bieti | reverse complement strand
GTAAACACATTTTACAAAAGAAGATATTATATACCTGAACAGAGAGTTGGGAGATAGGTTCTGTTGAGCTCAATATAGATAGACTGAGTTAAGTTAATATCACTTATTCCCCACTTTGAACAACAATAATGTAGACATTCAAGAAAAATAAACAAAGAGATTGTGACTAATTATCTGTATTTATATGTAGAATAAGTATTTTCTAAAGTGACTAGAATTACCCTTATCACGTTTCTTCTTTCCTTGCCCATCATCTTTATCTATAGACACAGCATGCCTTAAATAAAACATGTTCCATTGTAGAGTTATTGAATTCTGACACATAAACTGCTTTTAGGAAAAACTTTGTGTATGGTTTATGAAAAAATGAAAATTGAGGTTTGAAACTTACAATAGTTTTTTTCTGTAGTAAAAAGTCAAAGCAATGCAGTATACTTTTGATTTTCTACTAACAGTTAATTAAATCTTAGTATAAGAGAAAAC
>NW_016866410.1:0-1283 GCF_001698545.2 Rhinopithecus bieti | reverse complement strand
CATGTTGGTAGGCTGCACCCATCAACTCGTCATCACCCATCAATTCATCATTTATATCATGTATAACTCCCCAATGCAATCCCTCCCCCCTCCCCGCTCCCCATGATAGGCCCCAGTGTATGATGTTCCCCTTCCCGAGTCCAAGTGATCTCATTGTTCAATTCCCACCTATGAGTGAGTGAGAACATGCGGTGTTTGGTTTTCTCTTCTTGTGATAGTTTGCTAAGAATGATGGTTTCCAGCTGCATCCATGTCCCTACAAAGGACACAAATTGGGTTATTTGCTTTTTTGCTCTTGAGTTGTATGAGTTCCTTATAACCCTTTATCAGATATATGGTTTGTGAATATTGTCTCCCATTCATAGGTTGTATCTTCTCTCTATTGTTTCCTTTGTTGTGCAGATGTATTTAGTTTGATGCAATCCCACTTGTCAAGTTTTGCTTTTATTGCCTGTGCTTTTGGAGTCAAATTCAAAAAATCACTGTCCAGAACAATGTCAATAAGTGTTTTCTCTATGTTTTCTTCCAGTAGTTTTATAGTTTCAGGTCTTACATATAAGTCTTTAATCCATTTCAAGTTGATTTATTTATTTTTGGTGTATGGTATGAGATTAGGTCCAATTTTATTCTTCTGCACATGGCTATCCAATTTTCCCAACCCCATTTATTTGAGATACTTCTTTATTGTGTGTCATTGGCATTCTGTAAATGCATGGATTTATCTCTGGGCTTTCTATTCTATTTCATATTGGTCTATGTTTGTTTATGTTCTATTACCATATTGTTTTTATTACTGTAGCTTTGTAATATATTTTGAAATTAGGGAGTGTGATGTTCCAGCTTTGTTCTTCTTGCTCTAAAGATTACTGTGACTATTTAGACTATTTTGTGGTTCCATATGAATTTTAGGATTTTTCCCCATTTCTGTGAAGAATGCCATTGCAATTTTGATAAGGATTGCATTGAATCTATAGGTCACTTTGGGTAGCATGGATATTTAACAACATTAATCTTTCTAATCCATGAACATGGGCTGTCTTTCTATTTATCTGTGCTTAAAATTTTTTCATAATTAATGTTTTATGATTTTCAGTGTGCAAGTATTTCACCTCTTTTTTAAAATTTTGTTTTTTCCATAAGTTATTGGGGTACAGGTGGTATGTGGTTACATGAGTAAGTTCTTTAGTGGAGATTTGTGAGAACCTGGTGCACCCATCACCTGAGCAGTATACACTCCACCATATTTGTTGTCTTTTATCCCTTGTCCCCTCCCACTCTTCCCC
>NW_016866409.1:0-214 GCF_001698545.2 Rhinopithecus bieti | reverse complement strand
CCCTGGATAATCCTCACTGTTACTCTCAGGACCCCCCCCTGGATAATCCTCACTGTTACTCTCAGGACCCCTGGATAATCCTCACTGTTACTCTCAGGACCCCTGGATAATCCTCACTGTTACTCTCAGGACTCCCCCTGGATAATCCTCACTGTTACTCTCAGGGCCCCTGGATAATCCTCACTGTTACTCTCAGGACCCCCCGGATAATCCT
>NW_016866408.1:0-1465 GCF_001698545.2 Rhinopithecus bieti | reverse complement strand
CGGTGGTGACGATGATGTCGCCCAGACCGTCGCGCACTTCCTTGATGTTCTGCGCAGCCAGACCGCGATCGCGCAGTTCGTTGTACTCGTCGTTGATCAGCTTGTGCTGCTTGGCTGCCACTTCCTTGACCTTGGTCAGGAACTTGGAGAAGTCCTTGAAGTCCTTGGAATCCACCGGCTCGTTGGAGACGATGAAGTTGATGTGGCTGTTGAGCAGCAGGTGGTGCTTGGGCGCTTCAGCGACGAACTCACCGCCGGTGCCGATGTTGAACTTTTCAGTCATGGTGCGTTTTTCACAGGTTGGGGTGGATGGATCAGGATTCGGCCGACGGCATGATGAAGCCGTCCGTGCCAAAGGCGTCGAAGACACCAGCGACCCGGTCAATACGCCGCTGGTTGTCGGCGTTGAACTGGTCGACGATTTCCTGCTGGGTCAGCATGGCACCGTGTTGGTACAGAGTGTCGTCTTCGAACTGACGAAGTTCGTACTTGCCGGTGTGGTCGATTACCAGCAAATAGATGACTTCCTTACTGGAGATCAGAATCTGGGTGGCCGTACCGGCGATACCGGCAGACTTGCAGTGTTCCACGAACATCCCCACTGACCCCAGTTGGCCGGGGTTCTTCAAGCAATGTAGCAGGATGTTTTGCAAGTACATGCCTTGCTTTTCATGGCGCGGTGCGAGTAGCCAGTTTTGACCCTCCAGCGCCTTGGCGATCTTGACTACCGCGCACTGCATATCGGCCAAGATCACATTCGGGCCCACCGGTACCAACGATACCGACTCACGGCCCATATGGGTGACACGTTGGATCTTGTCGGGCAGGTCGATGGGGATGAGTAGATACTCGGGGTGCATCAGCGATTACCTCGGCGGGGTGGACGTTTCAGGGCGAACTGTTTGCGCACAGGCGGACCTTTGCTGCGCTGGTTGTTCAGGAACTGGGCGAGCTTGGGGTAGGAGTGGTTCTTGGGTACTCGCTGCTCAGTGGACGGGGCTTCGATTTCCTCGAGGCAGAACTTTGGCAGTTCGAACTCTTCTTCGATGCGGATGTCTTTGAGAATATCGGCCAGTCCCCGACGACGGTCGATCGCCTCGCGAACTCCCTCCACAAACAACACTTCCCGAGGCGGAGTGACTTCGGCCACATGCGCCACCAGATCAATCCCTCGCGTCGCAGCAAGTTCACGGATGGTGTCGAAGAGCGGACCATTGCTTCCGCCAACGATCAGTACGTCCACGCGCTTGCGCGGTTCCAACACTCCATCCGGCAGGCTATCGGCCACCATCTCCAACAACCGCTCTTGGTCAGGCAACGGTGTGTCAAGTATGTCTTTCATCGGGTAGCTTCCTTGTGACATAAGTCATGACAATGCGGTGAATTTTTACCCACCTTATGAGGAAAGGAACCTCGGCTACAGGTGTGTCTGTTATGCTCTTCGACCAACTGCCCATTGGCGTAC
>NW_016866407.1:0-447 GCF_001698545.2 Rhinopithecus bieti | reverse complement strand
CAGAGAGTGCTCCATGATAGTTTTAAACTATTTCCAGGAGCCCATTTGGCATACAGACCATAGATTCAAGCCAGAACATTAAAAGGGAGATTGCAAAAAATTATGCATTTTACATTATACATCAGAAAGGAAGAAATGTCTCAAGTCAATTACCTAACCTTCCACATTAAGAAACTAGCAAAATAGTTGGCCAGGTGCGGTGGCTCACACCTGTAATCCCAGTACATTCGGAGGCCGTGGCGGGCAGATGACATGAGGCCAGTAGTTTAAGAACAGCCTGACCAACATGGCAAAAAACCCATCTTAACTAAAAATACAAAAATTAGCTGGGCATGGTGGCTGAGGCGGGTGAATTGCTTGAACCCAGGAGGTGGAGTTTGCAGGGAGCTGAAGTGGTGCCACTGCATTCCAGCCTAGACTAATAAATAAATAAATAAATAAATAAAT
>NW_016866406.1:0-447 GCF_001698545.2 Rhinopithecus bieti | reverse complement strand
ATAATGTATATTCTTATAAGAAAATACACTATTGTCTTCTAATAAGAAAATACACTATTAACAACCCCATACCAACAAAGTGGATAACTTTGGTGAAACAGATAAATTTCTAGAAAACACAAAATACCAAAGGTAACTAAACAATAATGGAAACCAACCAAAGATGAATGGAGAGGATCAGGTGTGCCGGCTCATGCCTGTAATGCTAGCACTTTGGAGGCGGAGATGGGTGGATCACCTTAGATCAGGAGTTCAAGACCAGCCTTGCCAACATGGTGAAACACCTGTCTCTACTAAAAAAAAAAAAAAAAAAAAAAAAAAAAAAAAAAAAGATCGGCCAGGCCTGGTAGCACACATCTGTAATTCCAGCTACTAGGGAAGCTGAAGCAGGAGAATGGCTTGAACACAGGAGGTGGAGGTTCCAGTGACCCCAGATTGTGCCATTGC
>NW_016866405.1:0-443 GCF_001698545.2 Rhinopithecus bieti | reverse complement strand
TTTAAGTTTATGTGAGTCCTTACATGTTAGGTGAGTGTCCTGAAGGCAGCACATAGTTGGTTGGTGAGTTCTTATCCATTCAGAAGTTCTGTATATTTTAAGAGGAGCATTTAGGCTATTTACATTCAATGTTAGTATTGAGATGTGAGGTACTGTTATATTCATAGTGCTATTTGTTGCCTGTGGCACTTTGATTTTTAGGATTTTGTTTTGCTTTTAACTTTTAGTTTTGCTTTATAAGCCCTGTGTGATTTATGCTTTAAAGAGGTTCTGTTTTGATGTGTTTCTAGGATTTGTATCAAGATTTAGTGCTCCTTTTAGCAGTTTTTGTAGTGGTGGCTTGATAGTGGCAAATTCTCTCAGCATTTGTTTGTCTGAAAAAACTGTATCTTTCCTTCATATATGATGCTTAGTTTTGCTGGATACAATATTCTTGTCTGATA
>NW_016866404.1:0-967 GCF_001698545.2 Rhinopithecus bieti | reverse complement strand
TGTGCAGCACGCCAAGATTGCACCACTGCACTGCAGCTGAAGAGACTGTAAGAGTCGATCCTCAAAATGAAAGAAAAGAAATGCTGTCCAGTAAAATTGAAATATATTGCTTATTTACTTTTCAGTACAGTTTCTTGAAACTGATTTGTACTTATTTTACAAAATGTCTTAAGTAAGGTGTGGCGCACATTTCAAAGTTACCAAAACCACTACAACAATGAATACTTTTAAATTTTTTCTTCAGCTAATTTTATTTTATATTAAGTTTTGTTATATATGCAGGACATGCATATTTATTTCACAGGTAAACGAATGCCATGTTTATTCACTGAACCCATCAACCCATCCCCTAGGTATTTAGCCCTGCGTAAATTAGCTATTTTCCTGAAGCTCTTATTTTCCCTGCCCCTGACAAACCCAGATGTGTGTGGTTCCCCTCTCTGTGTCTATGTGTCTTAAATGTTCAGTTCCCATGCATGAGTGTGAACACGCAGTGTTTGTTCTTTTGTTTGTTTGTTTAAGTTTGCTGAGTATGATGGCTACCAGCTTCATTCATGTTCCTTCACAGTACATGACTTTGTTCCTTTTTAGTGACTGCATGTGATTTTGTGGTGTATTAGGTACCACACTTTCTTTAGCCAGTCTGTCACTGATGGGCATTTGGCTTAATTCCATGTCTTTGATAATGTGAATAGTGCAGTAATACACATACATATGTATGCATCCTTGTAATTGAATGACTTATTTTGGGGTGTGGGGGGCTATATACCCAGTAATGAAATTGGTGAGTCCAGTGGTATTTCTCATTCTAGATACCTGATGAATTGCCACACACTTTTCCACCTCGTCTGTACTGAGTTACATTCCAAACAACAATGTATAAACATTCGTATTACTGTACTTCCTCACTACCATCTGTTGTTTCATGGGTTTTAGTAATCACCATTTCCCCTGGTCTAAGATAGTA
>NW_016866403.1:0-448 GCF_001698545.2 Rhinopithecus bieti | reverse complement strand
CTTTCTCTTTCTTTCATGGTTTGACTGTGTCCTCACCCAAATCTCATCTTGAATTCCTACATGTTGTGGGTTGGACCCTGCAGGAAGTAATTAAGTCATGGGGGCAGGTCTTTCCCATGCTGTTCTCATTACAGTGAATAAGTCTCATGAGATCTGATGGCTTTATAAGGCACAGTTTCCCTACACAAGATCTCTTTTTGCCTGCTGTCATTCATGTAAGACATGTCTTACTCCTCCTTGCCTTCCACCATGATTGTGAGGCCTCTCCAGCCACGCTGAACTGTAAGTACCTTAAACTCTGTTTCCTGTGTAAATTATCTAGTCTCAGGTATGTCTTTAACAGCAGCATGAAAACAAACTAATACTCTTTTTCTCTCTCTTTTCTTCCTCTTTCTTTCCTTTTTTTCTTTCTTTCTTTCTTCCTTCTTTCTTTCTCTCTCCCTCCCTC
>NW_016866402.1:0-972 GCF_001698545.2 Rhinopithecus bieti | reverse complement strand
TGAAAACATCTTGAAGATTTGAAGCCAAACCAAGGCAGACATTAGACTTTGCCTGATGTATGTAATATCTTGAGGTTCCTGGGCCTGTCAGAAAGTGACAACATTTTGCTCATTCACTGTAAGGCTGGGAACCCTTAAAGCCAAGCATTCTGTGCAGGCTTTCAAATATGACATTTTACTCAGTGCCTTGGTAACATAATGAATGTTTCTGATTGTATCCTGTTAAAAGAGAGCAGATTCTTATTGAACTTACGCAAATAACTATATTGCCACAAAATGAGAATACTCACAGTTTCTTAAGAAAACAAATGTTTCCATTTTGTTTAGAAAAGTATGCTCTACCAAATTGTTGTAAGCTATAGATAACATGAAAAGAAAAACAGTTTTCTTAAATCTAAAATACAAAACTTTAAAAGAACCAGCAAGGTGGGGTATAGAGAGAGATGTGTTAAAAGATACAAAATTATAACCGGATAGCAGGAATAACTTCTAGTGTTCTGTAGCACTGTAGTATGACTATTATATAGTTTCAGATAACAAGAAGGAGGATAATGAATGTTCCCAATACAGAACATGCATAAAGAAATGATAAATGTTTGAGATGATGGATATCTAATTGCTCTGATCTGATTACTACACATTATATGTATCACAACATCATTATGTACCCCATCAATATGTAAAATTATTATGTCAATTTAAAATGCTTTTAAAACAACAAGCAGTTTCAAATAAAGAAGACTTAAAACTCCATAATTCTTTTTAATCAATTCATTCAGTCTCATGTAATTAATTCTTGCTCTGATCTTGGTTAGCAGTTTCACAAACTTATGGGTTTCTTCATTAGAGTTTTCAAAATTCAGTCCAAAATTGTGAACTCAGAGTTATTAGAAATGTGTACTTGTCAGAGTTCTTTTCATTCTTTCCACGAACCTCTTTGAAGACATAATGCTTTAGGATTAAAATTGTTTG
>NW_016866401.1:0-573 GCF_001698545.2 Rhinopithecus bieti | reverse complement strand
TAGCTTCTTTCTAGTTTTATCTGGGGATTGTCTGTTTTCTTTCCTTTTTTCTTTTTTATTTTCACACAGAGTCTCACTCTGTTGCCCATGCTGGAGTGCACCATCACTATCTTGGCCCACTGCAAACTCTGCCTCCTGGGTTCACACCATTCTATTGCCTCAGCATCCTAAATAGCTGGGTCTCTTTGTGTTTTTAGTAGAGACAGGGTTTCACCATGTTAGCCAGGATGGTCTTGAACTCATGACATCGTGATCCACCTACCTTGGCCTCCTGAAGTGCTGGGATTACAGGCATGAGCCACCATGCACAGCCAGGATATTCTGTTTTCATCCAGAGACATCAATTAGCTCACAAATATCCCTTCACAGATTCTACAAAAATAGTGTTTCCAACCCACTGAAAGAAAAGAAAGGTTAAACACTATGGGATGAATCCACACATCACAACACAGTTTCACAGATTGCTTCTTTCTAGTTCTTATCTAGGGATATAGGGCTTTTTCACATAGGCCTCAATGGGCTACGAAATGTCCCTTCAAAGATTCTGCGAAAAGAATGTTTCCAACCTGCTGA
>NW_016866400.1:0-446 GCF_001698545.2 Rhinopithecus bieti | reverse complement strand
GTACAAATATATGAAAATTAAAAGACATGCTCACAATCAACCAATGAAAAAATTCATTGAGGCCGGGCGCGGTGGCTCAAGCCTGTAATCCCAGCACTTTGGGAGGCCGAGACGGGCGGATCACGAGGTCAGGAGATAGAGACCATCCTGGCTAACACAGTGAAACCCCGTCTCTACTAAAAAAAAAAACAAAAAAAAAAACTAGCCGGGCGAGGTGCTGGGTTCCTGTAGTCCCAGCTACTCGGGAGGCTGAGGCAGGAGAACGGCATAAATCCGGGAGGCGGAGCTTGCAGTGAGCCAAGATCCAGCCACTGTACTCCAGCCTGGGCGACAGAGCGAGACTCCGTCTCAAAAAAAAAAAAAAAAAAAAAAAAAAAAATTCATTGAAACGAATAGGGAAATTAAAACTCATTGAAACAAGAATAGGAACACAACATAACCAAACC
>NW_016866399.1:0-976 GCF_001698545.2 Rhinopithecus bieti | reverse complement strand
TTTAATAAATTAAATGTGCTGAAGTAAAAAGAACTTGTATATATGTAAATTCTATGAACTCTGGTTTAACCTTCATTCTATTTTCTTTTTTTTTTTTTTTTGAGGCGGCGTCTCGCTCTTTCGCCCGGAGTGGAGTGCAGTGGCCAGATATCGGCTCCGGGCAAGCTCTGCCTCCCGGGTTTGCGCCCTTTTCCTGGCTCAGCCTCCCGAGTAGCTGGGACTACAGGCGCCCGTCACCTCGCCCGGCTAGTTTTTTTTGTATTTTAGTAGAGACGGGGTTTCACCGTGTTCACCAGGATGGTCTCGATCTCCTGACCTCGTGATCCGCCCGTCTCGGCCTCCCAAAGTGCTGGGATTACAGGCTTGAGCCACCGCGCCCGGCCCATTCTATTTTCTAATATTGCTTTTCTTCTCTTGCTCTTATCATAAAACAGTGGTGAAGCCAGAAAAGGAATCAACCATTTTTTGATTTGTAAATTAAAAATAGATTTTCATGTGATGACTGTTTGACTCATCAAACAGTGAAAAGCCTTGGGAGAGCAATTTTACATCTCTGTTATTGAACCTACTTTTTTATAAACACTTGAATACCCACTTGAAGTATTGTGTAATGTAGCTGTCTGCTGTGATCTTTTCTCCCTAGCCTTAGAAACAAATGATGTCCTTCACTGGTATTATTCCACCTTCTCTCAGTATCTTTTCACTGTTACCTTTTTCTTTTCTTTCTTTTTTTATTTTTTAATAAGACCTAGAGTACATGTGCACAACATGCAGGTTTGTTACATAGGTATACATGTACCATGTTGGTTTGCTGCATCCATCAACTCGTCATTTACATTAGGTATTTATCCTAATGCTATCCCTCCCCCAGCCCCGCAGCCCCCGACAGGCCCCAGTGTGTGATGTTCCCTGCCCTGTGTCCAAGTGTTCTCATTGTTCACTTCCCACCTAAGAGTGAGAACATGCGGTGTTTGAT
>NW_016866398.1:0-973 GCF_001698545.2 Rhinopithecus bieti | reverse complement strand
ATCTGAAGTTATTTCCTTTTCACCATAGGCCCCAGGGGCTCCAGAATATCCCTCTGCAGATTCCATAAAAACAGTGCTACCAAACTGCTCAAAGAAAATAAAGGTGTAACACTGTGTGATGAATTCACCCATCACAAAGAAATTTCACAGAAAGCTTCTTTCTAGTTTTTGTCTCAGGATATTTCCTTTTCTACCATCAGCTTCCATGTGCTCCCAAATATCCCTTGTCAGGTATCACAAAAGCAGTGCTACCAAACTGATCCATAAAATGAATTGTGTATCTCTGTTAGAGGAATTAACACAACAGAAAGTGGTTTCTCAGAAACGTTTTTTCTAGTTTTAATATGACGATATTTCCTTTGTCACCATAATCTTATATGCACTCCACAATATCCTATTGCAGATTCCAAGAAAACAGTCTTAGCAAACTGCTCAATGAAAACAACAGTGTAACTCTGTGAGATGAATTCACACCTTACAAAGCAGTCTCTCAGAAAGCTTCTTTTGTTTTTTTATCTGAGGAAATTCCCTTTGTCACCATATGCTTCAATGCACTCCCAAATATCCTACTGTAGATTCCATGAAAACAAAGTTATCAAACTGCTCAGTGAAAAGAATGGTGGAAGACTGTGAGATGAATTCACACAAACACAAAGCAGCTTCTCAGAAAGCCTCCTTCTAGTTTTAAACTCAGGATATTTTCTTATTCACTATAGGTCTCAATGGGCTCCGAAATATCCCTTTGCAGATTCCATGAACACAGCGTCAGAAAACTGCTAAATGAAAAGAAAGGTGTAGCTCTGTGAGATGAACTCAAACATCACAAAAACTTCTAAGAAAGGTTCTTCCTAGTTTTATCTGATGATATTCCCTTTGTCACCATAGGCTTCAAAGTGATCCAAAATATTGCTTCTCAAATTCCGCAAAACAGTGCTACCAAACTACTCCATCAAAAGTTTTGTGTAAAACAGTG
>NW_016866397.1:0-556 GCF_001698545.2 Rhinopithecus bieti | reverse complement strand
CAGCCCAGGCCTCTGCCACTGCCCACCTGATGAGTTCAGCCACCCGCTGGCTCCCGTGTCACTCCCGCTAGACTGTTAAGACCGGGCGCAGTGGCTCATGCCTGTAATCCCAACACTTTGGGAGGCCGAGGCAGGCAGATCACCTGAGGTCAGGAGTTCGAGACCAGCCTGACCAACACGGAGAAACCCCGTCTCTACTACAAATACAAAATTAGTTGGGTGTGGTGGTGGGTGCCTGTAATCCCAGCTACTCGTGAGGCTGAGGCAGGAGCATTGCTTGAACCCGGGAGGCGGAGGTTGTGGTGAGCCGAGATTGTACCATTGCACTCCAGCCTGGGCAACAAGAGCAAAACTCCGTCTAAAAAAAAAAAAAAAGAGACAGGGTCTGGTTCTGTCCCCCAGTCTGGAGTGCAGTGGTGCAATCATAACTCACTGGAGCCCTAACCTCCTGGGGCCAAGTGATCCTCCCACCTCAGCCATCCAAGTAGCTAGAACTACTGACGTATAGCCCTGCAGTTGGCTAATAAAAAATAAATAAATAAATAAAAGCCAGGCG
>NW_016866396.1:0-448 GCF_001698545.2 Rhinopithecus bieti | reverse complement strand
GGAAAGTGCAGTAAGATATTAAGAAATAAATGGTCACCAAATTATAAGGATACACACATGGGGCCTTTTCTGGAAATAGACAAGGCATTCCAAAAGATACATTTTAATGAAATAATTTAGAGGAAATCACTGAAAGTAAAAAGTCAAATTAAGAAAGCGCATTTTCAGCCTGAGGTATTAATAATATGCAGTGCTAACAGCATCTTTCCCTTAAACCCCACGACATAGTAACAATGGTAGGATTCTTCTCTCCTATCACCTTTGATGAAAATATCCTGTTTCTTCATTAAAATAAAACTATATGCTTTCGATTCGCTGTTCTTATCTAAAATATATGAAATAACTTGAGATTCTGAGAGCACCCACACACACATACAAACATACACAAGAAACCACACAAACATACATACATATTTTTAGCGTTTGGTTCTTTTTTTTTTTTTTTTTT
>NW_016866395.1:0-447 GCF_001698545.2 Rhinopithecus bieti | reverse complement strand
GACCTCGTGATCCGCCCGTCTCGGCCTGAAAATGCACATTCTAAGAAGGAGCCAGACAGGGCCTGAGTCCCTCTGTGACTCATGGGCCATGATAAAGGTGTCATGTTGGCCACAGGAAGCACGATTGTTCTCTTCTTGTGCATTGCAGAGGCTGGAGGTTGAAGGCGCTACCTGTACTGTTGTCCCAGGAGCCGGGGCTTTCTCAGAAGTCCTTTTCTTGTGATGTCCAAACAACCACGCAGAAAATGCTAATTGGTTACCCTCCAAAACAACTATGAAAAATGATCCTTTGAGTTTCAAAGTCCCATCACAGCTTTTATCTCACCAAGAAACCCTAGGCCAAGCTTGTGCACAAGCTGGGCCACATGCGGCCCAGGACGGCTTTGAATGAGGCCCAACACAAATTCCTACACTTTCTTAAAACATTACGAGATGTTTTGCCATTTA
>NW_016866394.1:0-453 GCF_001698545.2 Rhinopithecus bieti | reverse complement strand
AAAGGGTGCACTATGGTAAGACTACATACTCCTCACTGCTCATAAGCAAACTGTTGTCCTTGCGTTGGTAGAATCTATTTTAACATCAGCTATTAAAGTGTATCACTAGATTATCCAGCAGGATGACAGGGTCACAGTCCTTCCTCTAAGAGGCAGAGCTGGCACCAAGCCTCTTGCAGCCTATTTGTTTCAACAAGAAATCCCCTTTCTATATTCTTCATAATTAAACATTTTAAACTTAGTTTTTCTACTTCCTTGCAATGTCACTGCATCGTAAAATAAAGGAATTGACATGGATCTTCAGATCATACATATATATATATACATAGTTGTATTGTGTTCTTTTCTTTTCTTTTCTTTTCTTTTCTTTTCTTTTCTTTTCTTTTCTTTTCTTTTTTTTTGAGACAGAGTCTCGCTGTGTCGCCCAGGCTGGAGTGCAGTGGCACCATCTCA
>NW_016866393.1:0-556 GCF_001698545.2 Rhinopithecus bieti | reverse complement strand
ATGCAAGTTTGTTACATATGTATACATATGCCATGTTGCTGTGCTGTACCCATCAACTCGTCATTTACATTAGGTATATCTCCTAATGCTAACCCTCCCCACTACCCCATCCCCACAATAGGACCCGGTGTGTGATGTTCCCCTTCCTGTGTCCAAGTGATCTCATTGTTCAATTCCCACCTATGAGTGAGAACATGCAGTATTGGGTTTTGTGTTCTTGCAGTAGTTTGCTGAGAATGATGGTTTCCAGCTGCGTCCATGTCCCCACAAAGGACACTAACTCATCCTTTTTTATGGCTGTGTAGTATTCCATGGTATATATGTGTCACATTTTCCTAATCCAGTCTGTCACTGATGAACATTTGGGTTGATTCCAAGTCTTTGCTATTGTGAATAGTGCCACAATAAACATAAGTGTGCATGTGTTTTATAGCAGCATGACTTATAATCCTTTGGATATATCCCCAGTAATGGGATGGCTGGGCCAAACAGTATTTCTAGTTCTACACCTTTGAGGAATCACCACACTGTTTTCCACAATGGTTGAATGAGTTTA
>NW_016866392.1:0-574 GCF_001698545.2 Rhinopithecus bieti | reverse complement strand
TTCCAGATCTTTCTCTTTTCTTTCATTCTTTTTCCTGTAGTTTATTCAAAAGGCAAACCAAAATCTTTCATTAAAAAAAAAATTACACAAAAATCTTGTTCAAGAGAGAAAGCCAAATCTCACCTTTATGTTAGTGTACTATATTGATGTTAAATCTAGTTCTTAATAAAACCTAACAGACAAATCTGGTCAGGTGCAATGGCCCATGCCTCTAATCCTAACACTTTGGGAGACTGAAGCAGGAGAATCACTTAAGCCCAGGAGTTCAAGACCAGCCCCCCCCCCTTTTTTTTGAGACAGAGTCTCACTCTGTCACCAGACTGGAGTGCAGTGGTGTGATCTCAGCTCACTGCAAGCTTAGCCTCCCGGGTTCATGCCATTCCCCTGCCTCAGCCTCCTAAGTAACTGGGATTACAGGTGTGCACTGCCACACCCAGCTAATTTTTGTATTTTTAGTAGAGACAGGATTTCACCATGTTGTCCAGGATGGTCTTGATCTCCTGACCTTGCGATCTGCCCACATCAGCCTGCGAAAGTGCTGGGATTACAGGTGTGAGCCACAGTGCCTGGCCAA
>NW_016866391.1:0-976 GCF_001698545.2 Rhinopithecus bieti | reverse complement strand
ATCCTGAGGCAGGAGAATGGCGTAAACCCGGAAGGCGGAGCTTGCCCTGAGCCAAGATCAGCCACTGCACTCCAGCCTGGGCGACAGAGTGAGACTCTGTCTCCAAAAAAAAAAAAAAAGTTTGATTAACATAATCTTGCTAAAAGATGCAAAACTGGGGCATATGTCTCCCTGTCATTTACTTGTATCATTCCATAAGTTAAAAGTTTGGTTTTATGTGACATTGTATTATGTTAATTTAAACACTTTAAGTTTAATTCAGCTTTTAAAACAGATTTAATATCTACAAAAGTTTTTCAAACTGTTAACTTTCGTGGATGTGTATGACTGTGTGTGCGCATGCACGTGCATGTGTGAAGTTTACAGTATTTATACAGCTGTTGAAATAGAAATACTTCCTTTCTCATGTTGCTTTTTTCATAGTTGAATGTGCTAAATTCCCTATTCAGAATGGAAGAGAGAAATACATAGTGTATAATCTGTGCAGGTTCTTAATGTTGGCACAAGATTCTTCACATATCTGTTGAGCAAGTAATGTAGAAACTAGGACTACAGTAATAATTAAGGTCAGCTTTTACCTTACTGGTATAAGAGGAAGAACACAGCCATATTAAACTTCTTGAACTTCATGTATGTTTGGATTTGAATTTATCATCTCACAAACTTTCCATTATTTACTGTTGATTTTGTGAACCCAAAATATCTGAGACACATCTCAGCCAATGTGGAAAGTTTACTTTGCCAAGGTTCAAGACACATCCATGACACAATCTCAGAAAGTCTTGACAACACTTGTAAAAGGTGTTTTAGGAACAGCTTCGTGTTACACATTTTAGGGGGACTTGAGACATAAATCACTATATCTCAGATGTACATTGGTTCGTTCCAGAAAGGCAGGACAACTTGAAGCAGGGAAGGGGCTTTCAGGTCATAGTTAGGTGAGAGACAAACAGTTACATTCTTTTGCGTCTCTGAT
>NW_016866390.1:0-974 GCF_001698545.2 Rhinopithecus bieti | reverse complement strand
ACATTTATTTTGTTTCTTAAAGAAATGCTTTTACTAGCTGTGTTTGTGTTGAGTCAGTAAAAAATATCTGAAAAAAGTGTATTAGTCTCTATCACTGTTCTTCCTTAGAGGAAAAAGAATCAAAACTTTGTTCTCTATTTTTCTCCTATCAGGCTTAGAGAGGTTTTATTTTGCCTGGAGTTGTACTTCTTGAGGGTAAGACTGAGTGATGCCACGATCTCTTATAGTTTTTTCAGGTATACCAGTTGGAGGGCAATTAAAGAGTAAAGAAAAACAAATCTCTTTTAAATGTTCGCTATAAACTTTACATGTAAACAAGTTAGCAGACTCATTGTGAATATCTCTTAGGCATTTTTTAAAATTTCTTAAGTGTTAAACAGTTATTAATTGTTATTATGTCCTCTATCTTTGAGTCAAAAGGGGAATTTTTCCAACTTGTACTCATCATAGTAATATGTCAGATGAAAATTATACATGGTGCTATTTAATGAAAAAACATTATTGGTGGTTTGAAAAAAACTTATTCGTTTTTATTTTCCTAGAATCTCTGGGAAACAATCTACTTAGAAAAAAACACCCACAAGCAAACACACACACACATATACATATACACAAAACCAGATAACAAAAATCACTTTCTGTTGCAGTAGATCAAAGATCTAGCTGTGGCCGGGGAAGTTGTTCTGTCTTCTGCCTTCCATACCCAAGCATTTTACTTTATTGAGAAACTTTTATAATCCCCAAATCCTTAAAAATCTTAGAAAGAGAAAATATCATTGTTCTAATTTTACCTTCCTAGTTCAAGTATTCATCAAGATATAACATTCTTCCATAAAAAAAAAAAATCTATTCAGTTAACAATTAACCTCTAATAAATTGCATGTGCTTTGAGGATGGGTTAAAACATTTTGCTTGTATTGGTTATTAACATGTTTATATGGATAGAATTAATTCATTTTCCTATCTGTGGTATT
>NW_016866389.1:0-557 GCF_001698545.2 Rhinopithecus bieti | reverse complement strand
TTTTTTGGCGGAGTCTCACTCTGTCACCCAGGTTGGAGTGCAGTGTCGTGATCTCGGCTCACTGCAACATCCACTTCCTGGGTTCAAGTGATTCTCCTGCCTCAGTCTCCCAAGGGACTACAGGCGTGTGCCACTACACCCACCTAATTTTTGTATTTTTAGTAGAGACGGGGTTTCATCATGTTGGCTAGGCTGGTCTCAAACTCCTGACCTCAGGAGATCCCCCCACCTCAGCCTCCCAAAGTGCTGGGATTCTAGGCGTGAGCCACAGTGCCTGCCCTAACATTCCCCACTCTGAAACCAGAGATAGGAAGTCAGCTTCAAATAAAGACCCTGCACAAAGCCTTGGCACAGTGAAAACATCAGAAGTCTACACTGCAGTTAAAGGAATATCCACATGCAGAGATGAGAAAGAACCAATGCAAGAACTTTAGTAACTCAAATGACCTGAACATCTGTTGTATGTCCTCCAAATGACCACACCAATTCTTCAAGAGTTCTTGGCCGGGCGCGGTGGCTCAAGCCTGTAATCCCAGCACTTTGGGAGGCCGAGGCGG
>NW_016866388.1:0-574 GCF_001698545.2 Rhinopithecus bieti | reverse complement strand
AGAGAGAAACAAAGACATGCAGAGAGACACAGAGAGACAGAGAGTGATTGAGGGATGGAAGGAGATAGGAGAGGTGGAGGGACAGAGACAGAGCCAGAGCGGTAAAGCGGATGTCACAGGACGTGAGCGTTTGGGGACCCTGGGGAAGGCGTACAGCATTCTTTGTCACTCTCGTGTGTCTATGACTCTATAATTATCTCAAATAAAAGTTCAGAACACGCGGAAGGAGGTACATGCCGGAGGAGGGATGCGGGGCCAGGCTGGCCCAGCACAGAACAGAGAACGCTGCCCCAGAGTCGGGAGGAGCAGGAGGGCGGGGACAGCAGGGCCCCCAGCAGCAGGAGGCGGCAGGGTCGGGGTCGCTGCTCCTGGGTGTGGGGTTTCTTTCTGGGGTGGTGAGAATGTTTTAAAATTGATGGCAGTGATGGTGGCACATGTGTGGATGTACCAAACACTGCTGAATCTCACACTTTACAAGCATGAATTGTATAGTTCGTGAATTATCTCACAAAAAAGAAGTTGCATATATGTATGGTACACAATCTATATATTATATACAATAATATATTTTATA
>NW_016866387.1:0-556 GCF_001698545.2 Rhinopithecus bieti | reverse complement strand
TATATATTTTATATATATTTGCCTATATATATTTTATATATATTTGCCTTTATACTCAAAAGTCAACTTTCTGGATAACAATTTTCACTCACACATTGTTTTCCCCATCAGAAAATTGAAGACAGTGTTTCACTGTATTCTGGAATTGAATGTTGCTGTGGTGAAATGTAAGGATATCTTGAATTTGACTTGCTTCTTGAAGTTGACTTGCTTTTTCTGCCTGTTTGCCTAAGGTATTTTTTTTTTATCAGAGACACACAATAATTTAATATATAAATATATTTAAATATTTTCAACAATTATCACCTGTTACCCCTTCTTTTCTGGTTATTTCCTTAAAATGTATCTTAGAATTTGGATTACATGGGAAAGGAATAGTAATTTCTTTTAAGGTGTTTTTATATAAAACTAAAACTCATCTATAGTTTATAGTCTACTCAACTGATTCTAATTTTGACATCAAAATTACATTTCTGCATTTAAATAAACTTTACAGAACTTGTGGTAGGGAGAGAATGTGGGGGAAAAGAATAGCATTAGAAAATGAGAAAAATTT
>NW_016866386.1:0-977 GCF_001698545.2 Rhinopithecus bieti | reverse complement strand
AATAATAAATAAATAATTATTACAAGAGCAGGCATTAAAGCAATGAATTATCTAATTAATTATTATGTAACAGTTTATTTTAAGAAACGTTATAATAACTATTATAGACATTATATACTATATATAACAAATTATGATTATACACAGATTATAAGACAACAGACATTGATGCAATCAACTAATTCATTCTATAATAACAATTTGTATAGAAACTCTTTCTGTGGTGCTGTGTTTTAGCATCCCTATACAACTAACACTAAGGGGGAACATGAAAAGGAAATTGTATCAATAGACTCAGTTGACTGTGAATTTTAATTTTAGAAGCCTAAGGTGTAATCTGGTCCCTAATTGGTCACTCAGACTTTTGGCATCCTGTAGTCTTAGAATAACATCTTTCCTCTTGGTCAAGCCTGGATTTGTTTTGCTGAATAGATCTTACATATCCAACAAGGTGTTAGGTTATTTTCCCATGTACATTCCCTCAAATTAGTCAGAAACAGTCACAGATTCTTTAGCATTTTGTTGATGCTGATAAAAATGTTACTTCTCCATGACTTTTCTCATTAGTATCTCAATCAGACTGAAGAGAGTCTGCAATTACTGTTGTAAAAGTTATTCCCTGCATCTTAAGCCTCAAAATTCAATATAACATCTTTGATTAAAGCATCTCATCACCATCTATAGCTATTGAACAGTACTTTAGAACAGTTATTCAGATTTTATGTCTGTTTCAACTGAATCCATCCTCTTTCAAACTGTAATTAGGCTTAGGCTTGGCTGGAGGAAAAGTCATCTTAATGCCCTGAATTACAATGCTGAATGGAAAGCCCAATAATGCTTACATCTCCAGAAGACATGATCAAATATTTATTTTGTAGCATAAGCATAGGCATGAAATGCTTCTGGCTTTCTTTTTTCTTTTCTCTTTCTTTCTTTCTTTCTTTCTTTCTTTCTTTCTTTCTTTTTTTTTTTAGAAG
>NW_016866385.1:0-1422 GCF_001698545.2 Rhinopithecus bieti | reverse complement strand
TTTCATGGCCAGGCGCGGTGGCTCACGCCTGTAATCCCAGCACTTTGGGAGGCCAAGGCAGACAGATCACGAGGTCAGGAGTTCAAGACCAGCCTGATCAACATGGTGAAACCCCGTCTCTACTAAAGGTACAAAAAAAAATTAGCCAGGCATGGTGGCGGGAGCCCATAATCTCAGCTACTCAGGAGGCTGAGGCAGAAGAATTGCTTGAACCCGGGAGGTGGAGGGTGCAGTGAGCCGAGATCGTGCCACTGCACTCCAGCCTGGGCAACAAGAGCAAAACTCCTTCTCAAAAAAAAAAGAAAAGAAAAGAAAAAAAAAATTCATTATTCTTGATAACGAGCTCTTTATAAATAACACTGTTCACAAGGGAATACCAATTGATCTATTGATGTGTGACATGAGACAGAATGTACTATTTTTAAATTTAAAAGGAATTTAATTAAGTTTAGATAAGCTGAGAATACACAAAAGTTTTCCAGGCTATTTAATCAAGTAACTTACAATGTACACATTCCTGAGTATACACCACTCTGGTGGTATCATTTATTTTGGAATTTTCTGCATTCAGCTTAAAAGGTGTTTCTTCCCAAGAAACTGAACTTTTCTGTCAAATGCACTTGATCGAATAGGAGAATTGGGTTCATAAAATGGATTCATTGAAAACTTTATATATAAATCATAAACATCAGTAAAGAAGTTCTTTATTCCATCTTCTTGTCTTATGTCATGAAGCATAATAAACCTCATATGCCCCGCGGTGACAAATGCTGACACAAACCACTCGTTGAACTTGTCCACAGTTTTCAAGTACATGTTGTTCGACAGCCACATGTTCTCATCTACGAGGTCGAGAGCAGCATGAGCTATGAACTGGTTCAGATGACGATGGTCGTCTTTGGATTCTGCCTTCCCAGTTGGCAAAAACTCCATTTCAAAAACTGGATTATCATGGTGACCAACAATTACAAAGTAGAAGCTCCCAGACATGGTCTTCAATATATGGCTCCTGCAGCGGGAGGCCGACAACGGAAACGCAATGTCAGTTTCCGCGGAAGAGACCCGCGCTCCGCACCTTTTTTGACACAGCGTCTTGCTCTGTCGCCCAGGCTGGAGTGCAGTGGAGCGATCTTGGCTCACTGCAACCTCCACTTCCCGGGTTCAAGCAATTCTCCTGCCTCAACCTCCCGAGTAGCTGGGATGACAGGCGCGTGCCACCACGCCTGGCTAGTTTTTGTATTTTTAGTAGAGATGGTGTTTCACCATGTTGGTCAGGCTGGTCTTGAATGCCTGACCTCGTGATCCGCCCGCCTCGGCCTCCCAAAGTGCTGGGATTACCAGCGGGAGACACCGCGCCCAGCCACCCTCTATTCTTTTTCTTTTTTTTTTTTGAGACGGAGTCTCGCTCTGTCGCCCAGGCTG
>NW_016866384.1:0-1821 GCF_001698545.2 Rhinopithecus bieti | reverse complement strand
AATCCAACAACCCTGGGGCCCTTATGGGATGGGCCCCATGTTGTGATCATGTCTACTCCCACTGCTGTTAAAGCTGCAGGTGTCACACCTTGGATTCTCCATAGGCAGCTAAAACCAGCGGCAGCAGTGACTCCCGAAGACGACCAGTGGACTAGCCAACAAGACCCAGATCGCCCCACCCAAACAGTCCTATGGCAAAACCCAACTACCAGTAAGAAGGACAACTGCCCTGCTCTGACCACACCGGAGGCTGGTCAGTCTACGTATGGCTGAAGCTTGAGGATCCTGCAAGCTCTGCTCTAGTCACATCCCAGAAGCTGACTAGTCTATGCACAGCTGAAACTAAGAGGACCATCTCCGGATAAGTAAATGTGGATGCAATTTATAAGCCTAGCTATAATTCTGTCAATACTGATTGTTCTGTTATGTTATTACTGCAAATGCTGCAAATGTCTATGCCCAGAGGAAGGTTTGCCATGCCCATGTGCAGTATAAGCATGTTTCTATTACATACGCTAATGTTCTTACCATTTTTGCCTATACTAAAAAAGGAGAAATCTCTAGAAACATGCCCACACTGTGTACACCCTACCTGGGTAAGAAATACCATAGTTAAAACTCTACTGTACCAAACCTACTATGAATGTACAGGAACCAAGTTAGGAACCTGTGCATACAACCAGATCACCTATTCAGTCTGTGACCCAGGAAATAATCAGCTGTATATATGTTATGACCCTAAACTCTTACTTTATGAATTCTGGTTTGAGGTACATATTAAATCAGAGGGAGAAAAAGAAGGAGAGCTTATAGCTTGAACAAAAGAAGCCCCTCCCTCCTATAAAAGGCCTATTTACTTGTACTTTGATGCCTGCCATACTGCGTATGTTCATAATCTTAAAAAAAACAGAAGCAGTCTGTAATGGTTTAACACAAGAGAGGCTTAACAACAACAGTCCTAAACATCTGTATGGAGAACCACAAATCGGATGCCTGGACTGTAACATTTAGTGTTCTATGCTAACACAGCTCCAACACTTATATTGAGGAAGGACTGCTCTGCTAAATAGTATGTCAACCAAACCAAATTGTAAGACAAGGACATGCAATCCTTTACATTTTACTATCTTAAAGCCAGAGCTACCTTTTGGCCTACAGGACAGACAGCACTATTATGAGTTGATAGACAAGAAGCAGGCCTTGCAGTTCCACTACTGATTGTCAAAAGACTAGAAGGACTCAAAAGTGTCCAATCCTGTAATTCTGGGTCCATAAGTCATTCTATAAGCATTTTGAACAGCCAGTGCCTGAGCTTCCCCATCACCTAAAACTTATTTGCTCAACTAGCTGAAAACATAACTGGCAGCTTAGGAATTTCCTCATGCTATGTATGTGGAGGAACTCATATGGGGACCAGTGGCCATGGGAGGCAAAGGAATTAATGCCACAAGATAAGTGGACTTCACCTAACCCTGCCAGTGAAGCAACAGCCTCAGCCAGTGTTTGGTTGTTAAAACCTCCATAATTAAAAGTACTGTATCACCCGATGGGGAAAGGCTTTCACAGAGGCAGTAGGAGAAACAACCTGCCTAGGGCAACAGCATTATGATGAGACTAAAACAAAACTCTATGGAGAAACGCCCAGAATGACTCTTACTTACCAGGTCCAAACCCTTTCTCTGGATTCTCTACTCTAAGCCACACTTGGTATCAGCTAGAGGCTCCAAATGCTTGGAAGGTACCCTCTGTCCTATAATGGATCTGTGGAGCATGGGCATATCAGCAACTGCCAGCTAAATGGACAGGGGCATGTGTGTTAGG
>NW_016866383.1:0-974 GCF_001698545.2 Rhinopithecus bieti | reverse complement strand
CTCCAGGACTAAAATCTTCCTTCCACATGCATTTTTGGCATTGTTAGACTAAGTGACGTGCAGGAGCCTCTGCAATGACTCACCAAGCCAGCTCTTGGAGAAATGACCATCTTGGCAAAGATGTAGCCAACAGGCCAAATCCAGCCAAGCTGTGAGTTTCTAGAACTTCTGCAGTACCTTTTGGTTCTGCCAGTGCTCCCTTGAGGCTAGAGGGCATGTGGTCCTTCACTGCTTTCCTGCCAGCTTCCAAGGTATGCACACACTGAAAGATGCAAGGTTCTTCCAACCGGCATGGCTAGGACCTCCCTCACTGGCTGCAGAGCAGTCTCACTACTGACCCCTAGAGGTAACCCTTGTCCACCGGAGTTCTCTGACCACCTTTTCTGAGGCTGAGGAGAAAGCCAGGGACTCCTTCAAGCCCCACCTGTGGCTTCTTCAGTTCTTTTTAAAACATAAATCAAACAAAGCTCTCTCTGTCTGTTGGTCATTTTAGGATTCTAAAATCGTTTTAACATAAAAATATTTTTTTCCAAAAAATATTCCAGGCTCTTTTCTAAGTCATTCTTTTCTTCTGTTAAAAGTCCCCTGCCCTACCTTGTGCATAAAGCACTTATTATGCACCAATGTGCTCTTGAGACCTAAGATCTGAAGCAACCATGAGAAAGGCACAGAGGGAAGGAGGGAAGGGGGAGAGAGGAAGGGAGAGAAAGAGAGCATGAGAGAGCAAGGGGAGGGCAGGGTGGGAGAGGGTAGAAAGGAGAAAGTTGTCCCTTAGAGATTTTGTCTTCATGTCCATGTGGCTGCAACTCTTCAGGGTGCACTGAAAAACCAGACCTCATTGGAAGGTAGAAGGAGGGCAGGGAGCAAAAGAGGAAAAAGACAGAAAATGCAGAACAGTTTCCATCTCAGACATAAGAAGGCCCCAGATGACAGAATTCCAACTGATAGAAAAACCACCTAACAAAGAAGATTCT
>NW_016866382.1:0-571 GCF_001698545.2 Rhinopithecus bieti | reverse complement strand
TTTCCAGGGAATCTGCAAAGGGATATTTGGGGCACAATGAAGCCTATGGCGAAAAAGGAAATATCCTCAGATAAAAGCTTGAAAGAAGCTTTCCGAGGAACAGCTTTGTGATGTGTGAATTTATGTCACAGCGTTACACCATTCTTTTCATGGAGCAGTTTGGTATCACTGTTTTTGTGGAATCTGAGAAGGGATATTTGGATGGCATTTAAGAGGATGGTGACAAGGGAAATATCCTCAGGTGAAAACTAGAAAGAAGCTTTCAAAGAAACTTCTTTGTGATGTTTGTATTCATCTCAAACAGTAACAACCTTCTTTTCATGAAGCAGTTTGCTAACACTGTTTTCATGGAATCTGCAAAGTGATATTTGGGAGCGCATTGAGGCCTATAGTGAAAAAGGAAATTTCCTCAGATAAAATCTAGAAAGAAGCTTTCAGAGAAACTGCTTTGTGATGTGTGAGTTCATCTCACAGAGTTACACAAGGCTTTTCATGGAGCATTTGGTATCACTGTTTTGGGGAATCTGAGAGGGGATATTTTGAATTGCATTGAAGCCTATGGTTACAAAAG
>NW_016866381.1:0-690 GCF_001698545.2 Rhinopithecus bieti | reverse complement strand
ACCCTGTGCCTGGAATAAGCCAAAACAAGGACCTACTCGACCCCAGGAATTCAGGAAATGGGAGCTGTGCCTTTTGAGAACTTGCTTCTAGACTTTACTGAGTTGCGTTGAGCAGGAGGTTACTGGTATATGCTAGTGTTTCTTTGCACCTTCTCGGGGTGGGTTGAGGCCTTGCCCACCAGGACTGAAAAGGCATGAAAGGTGACAAAGGTGCTACTAAAAGTCATCATACCAAGGTTTGAATTGCCTTTAACCCTAGGATCAGACAATGGTCCTGCATTTGTGGCAGAAGTAGTACAACAGCTCACTCAGCTTTTAAAGATCAAATGGAAACTGCACACAGCCTACAGACCACAGAGTTCAGGGAAGGTGGAACGGATGAACCAGACACTCAAACAGCTACTAAAAAATTTTTGCCAGGAAACTCACTTACAATGGGATCAGGTCTTGCCCATGGTCCTCCTCCAGGTCAGGTGTACACCTACAAAACAAATTGGGTATTAGCCCTATGAAATATTTTTCAGAAGGCCACCCCCAATAATTAATCAAATTAGAGGGGATTTAAAGGAGTTAGGAGAGCTAACCCTTAGAAGACAGATGCATGCTTTAGGGGTAACAATGCAGGAGGTACAAGGCTGGGTAAGGGAAAGGATATCTATAAGTCTAACAGACCCAGTGCATCCACATAAA
>NW_016866380.1:0-348 GCF_001698545.2 Rhinopithecus bieti | reverse complement strand
CCGGGGATTCTGTCTGGGTTAAAAGGTGGTATCCAGGCTGGACGTGGTGGCTCACGCCTGTAATCCCAGCATTCTGGGAGGCCGAGGTGGGTAGATCACGAGGTCAGGAGATCGAGACCATCCTGGCTAACATGGTGAAACTCCTTCTCTACTAAAAATATGAAAACAAAAAATTAGCCAGGCATGGTGGTGGGTACCTATAGTCTCAGCTACTTGGGAGGCTGAGGTAGGAGAATGGCGTGAACCCGGGAGGCAGAGCTTGCAGTGAGCCGAGATTGCGCCACTGCACTCCAGCCAAGGCGACAGAGAGAGACTCCATCTTGGAAAAAAAAAAAAAAAAAGAGGTGG
>NW_016866378.1:0-2086 GCF_001698545.2 Rhinopithecus bieti | reverse complement strand
AAAAGTAGAAGTACAACAGGGTGGTTTTGTCTCTTTCCTAGACCTTTGCCTTCCTTCCTGATTCCACAAAGAATCAGCAGAAAGCCGTGAACTTTTTTTTAAGACAGAGTCTCGCTGTGTCGCCCAGGCTGGAGTGCAGTAGTGCGATCTCAGGTCACTGCAACCTCCGCCTCCTGGGTTCGAGCAATTCTCCTGCCTCAGCCTCCCAAGCAGCTGGGATTACAGGCGCGCGCCACCATGCCCGGCTAATATTTTTTGTATTTTTAGTAGAGACGGGGTTTAACCATGTTGGTCAGGCTGGTCTCAAACTCCTGGCCTTAAGTGATTCACCCACCTTGGCCTCCCAAAGTGCTGAGATTACAGGCGTGAGCCACCATGCCCGGCCAAGCCATGGACTTTTAAATTCAATGTTTCTCATTCCAGCTGTTTGTCTCATTAGATATTTATTGGCTTGCTTCAATCATCCAACAAATATTCCCTGGGCATCATCTCTGTGTCCAGTGCTGTGTTAACATCACCTACAGCTGTCATTTAGGATGGACATTTGGGGAGTTTGGAGAATTGGGGAGGTTACCCTGTTGCCAGGTGGCAAAGTCCCATCTGATAAGATTGAAATCAGCTCCTCTCATGCACACACTGAACCATAGCGCCTCTCCAGAAAAGCTTGGCATTTTCCCAACCCCCATGTATCTGACCACTATATTACTTGTGTTTGGAGAGTGCTTTCTCTATCCTCTCTGCAGGACTGTGTTCTCACCTCAACTTTTGGTGGGGAGAAGGCCACCCCGGGAGCTGCTCTGCCCTGGTACCTGGGACCAGGACCATTCACCATTGCTTTAGAGAACACCTGCTCCAACCCAGGTCCTGCACCAGGGATTTCCTCCCAGCTGAATCAGGGAGCTTACAACCACGGGTCAATAAGACACAAAAGCTGGGATAGCAGTCCATACGGGGCCAGGGCGGGGCATTAAGGAGATGACAGTCATTTCTCCTAGAGAGTCATGGATAAAGTCATATGTCAGTTGAGTCTCGACAGACGAAAGGAAGAGTGTGTGCCAGGTGGACAAGAGGCAACAGCTTTAGCTCAGGAGGTGAGTCAGTGGGTGACGCTGGGAGAGGCATTCTCCTCTTGATCAATTCAAGTGAAAAGCCCAAAGCTGTTGGATGGCTGAGAGGATGTGTAGGTCAACTTAAGGAGAAGAGCCTAAAACAGCTCTGACAAGTAAAAAAAAAAAGGCAGAATACAAGACAGGCCTATTTTTGCATGTTATAAAACACTTAGAAAAAAATATCAGGATGATTGTCATGGTTTTCTTTACATTTTCCTGTATTTTTCAATTTAAAATAATTGTTGGTGTTACCTGCTGCCCACGCACTCTCCCGTCTGCAGGGGGCGCACCGGCCACTACCGCTCACTCCTTCAGGATGATGGGCGGGGCCTCCTGGGCCGGTGTGGACTGACGAGTGGCTGTCCGCCCTGTCCATCTCGACGTCCCGCCCCCGCGCTACGTCACATGACGCAGCCCATCATGGCGGCGGGAGCGCGGCTGCCCGGGCCCGCCGCTCCGCAGGGCTGCTGCCGTTGCTGCTGTTGAGAGGCGGCGGCGGCGGCGCAGGCGGGAAGGATGGTGTTTCTGCGACTGGAGCAGCAGGTGCGGACCAGGAGCCGGACCGAGGTTTGGCAGAAGCAACGTGTGCTCGGGAGCAGCCGGCGCGGGTGCCGCTGAGGCAGCGGAGGGAGGCAGGACCGAGTGACGGGCGAACGGACGGACGGACGGAAGGCGACTGGAGAGCCGGCCCCGGAGCCGCGCCGTGGGCGAGATGCCGGGGCCGCCGGCGTTGCGGCGGCGGCTGCTGTTGCTGATGCTGGTCCTCCTGTTCGCTGGCAGTGCCGGGGCCGCGCCACTTCCGCAAACAGGTGCAGGTGAGCGGGCCCGCGGTGGGGACGGGGCTGCGGGGACTGGGCTGCGGGGTCCTCGGCGTGAGGGGGAGGGGACAGCAGGGCCGGGCTGGCCTCGGCGCCGAGGGATCGGAGGGCCTGCCGGGGGCGGGAATCCCAGGGAGGTGAGTGATTAGGGAGATTTCT
>NW_016866377.1:0-1646 GCF_001698545.2 Rhinopithecus bieti | reverse complement strand
CTGAAGCACGGAGAGGTTAAATGTATTCCTAAAGCACTACACAGTGAGCAAATAAGATTCAGACCTGTGCAGTCTAACCCAGAATTAGCTCTGAATCACTCTACCATTCTGTCTACAGGACAAGCCTGTGTGTTTCTGGCACTCTCATGGTGATTTTTCACACAGGACAGCTTTTGATAAAAGAAAGGCTCTCTCTTTCAAATGAAAGGACTTCACTGATGGATTAACAAATTCTCACCCATTCACCTATGTGAGCCAAATACTAGATCTACTTTGTCTTCATAACAAGCAGGACGATAACCATAATTTACAATGAACACAAAACATTGATACAGTGTTCAAAGAACTTTTGTACACTTGTTCTCATTTAGAAGAATGAAGTAATCTGGAAACATAGAACAGGCATACACTTTGGCATTAGGAAGAACTCTTACAAAATCAGAGGTTGCCCTATGTAATACCACACTTTTTACCTTGAGCAGGTGGATAACCTGGGGGTTCCTGTTATACCTCAATCTTGGTCAGTTCTATTTGTTCCCATCCTTCAGCAGTGCCCTTAGGCTTGCTTTAAACATTAACAGCATTCATAAGCATGGTTTCTAGGGTCAGAGCCCAGCCTCCCTCCACCCACCTGGCTCCCTACACACCTTGACAGTACTCTTTGACATGCCTCAGTTCTAGTCTCCTTGTAATCGTACATGGTAGATGTCTGAACGAATAGACCAGAGTCCTGCAAAAGTGATCTTGAAATCACAATTAAAAGAGCCTTTGGAGCCATCTACTCAGGAAAATTTTCTGAATAGATAAATGCTTTTAAAAGGGGTTCTAGACAGCCCATCTTCTTGGCCTCCTTCTGCAAAGTAGGACATTAAAACCTTGTCACAATGTGACCTGAGCAAAACCATTATCAAGTAATCTTGTTGTCTTGAATCAGACAAAAGAAAATTGACATGATTTAAGGATAGGTTTAGAAAAATAATCTGACTAGCAAAAAAAAAAAAAAAAAGCGGGGGGAAGTGGGTTCCTAGGGAATTTAAGAGGCTAATATTTTAGCAAAATTTGAAGATGCTCTTCATGATACACACATTTCTCATTGCCTTACAAATTTTAAATGTAACACAAATTTGTTTCTCACACTGTTTTGTTATTTGAGGTAAGGCATTCCTGCCACACACAGCAATGACTTGTCCTGGAAAACCAGGGAGGCTGCAGGTCCTACTGTTCCTTCTTTACTAGCTGTGGCTCCGCACTCTCACCTCCACCAAAGAAAGCATTTCAGAATTTAGGACTGGAAATGACAACATCGAATAATTCTAATTTCCTTTTTTTTTTTGGAGACAGAGCCACTGTCGCTCAGGCTAAAGTGCAGTAGTGTGATCTAGGCTCACGGCAATCTCCGCCTCCCGGGGTCAAGCAATTCTGCCTCAGCCTCCCAAGTAGCTGCGATTATAGGTGCCTACCACCACGCCTAGCTAATTTTTTATATTTTAGTAGAGACAGGGTTTCAGCGTGTTGGCCAGGCTGGTCTCGAATTCCTTCCTTCAGGTGACCTGCCCGCCTCAGTCTCCCAAAGTGCTGGGATTACAGGCATGACTCACCATGCCTAGCCAATGATTCTAATTTATATTTTAAAAAATTACCCTATG
>NW_016866376.1:0-2869 GCF_001698545.2 Rhinopithecus bieti | reverse complement strand
GGCGGGACTTGCAGTGAGCCGAGATGGTGCCACGGCACTCCAGCCTGGGTGACAGAGCAAGACTCCCTCTCAAAAAAAAAAAAAAAAAAAAAAAATTAGCCGGGCATGGTGGTGGGCACCTGTAATCCTAGCTACTCAGGAGGCTGAGGCAGGAGAATCGCTTGAACGTGGTGGGCAGAGGTTGAAGTGAGCCGAGATTGCGCCACCTCACTCCAGCCTGGGCAAAAGAACGAGGCTCTGGGCCGGGCGCAGTGGCTTACGCCTGTAATCCCAGCACTTTGGGAGGCCGAGACGGGTGGATCACGAAGTCAGGAGATCGAGACCATCCAGGCCAACATGGTGAAACCCCGTCTCTACTAAAAATTAGCCGGGCGTAGTGGCGGGCGCCTGTAGTCCCAGCTACTTGGGAGGCTGAGGCAGAAGAATGGCGAGAACCCAGGAGGCGGAGCTTGCAGTGAGCAGAGATCGTGCCATTGCACTCCAGCCTGGGTGACTGAGCAAGACTCTGTCAAAAAAAAAAAAAAAAAAAATAAGACTCTGTCTCAAAAAAAAAATTACTCGGTTTCAGATATTCTAAGCAACAGAAAATGGACTAAAACATGGACTAAGACATCCACCAGCAGGTGAATGGATAACAAACTGATATATTCACACAATGCAATACCACTCAGCAATTAGAAGGAACCATGTATTGATACACCCAATGATAGTGATGAATCTTAAAACAGTTACGCCGAGAGGAGCCATACAAAAAAGAGTACATACTGTGTAGACCGTTTCTATAAATATCTAGAAAATGCAGGCTGGCCGCGATGACTCGCGCCTGTAATCCCAGCACTTTGGGAGGCCGAAGTGGGTGGATCACAAGATCAGGAGTTCAAGACCAGCCCGGCCAAGATGGTGAAACCCCATCTCTACTAAAAATACAAAAAATTAGCCAGGTGTGGTGGCACGCGCCTGTAATCCCAGCTACTCCGGAGGCTGAGGCAGAGAACTGCTTAAACCTGGAGGGATGGAGGTTGCAGTGAGCCGGGATCGCAACACTGCACTCCAGCCTGGACGACAGAGCGAGACTCTGTTTCAAAAAAAAAAAAAAAAAATCTAGAAAATGCAAACTACTACGTAGTGACAGAAAGCTGCTCAGCAGTTGCGTGGGGGTGTAGGAGGAGGGATTAAAAAGAAACACAAGGACACTTTGGAGGTGATGGATATGCCCAGTCTTGATTGTAGTGATGGTTTCATGGATATAAGCGTATGTTAAAACTTATCAAGCTGGGCACGGTGGCTCACACCTGTGATCCCAGCTCTTTGGGAGGCCAAGGCCAGTGGACTGCCTGAGGTCAGGAGTTCGAAACCAGCCTGGCCAACATAGTGAAAGCCTGTCTCTACTAAAAATACACAAAAATAGCTGGGCATGGTGGTGGGCGCCTGTAATCCCAGCTACTCGAGAGGCTGAGGCAGGATAATTGCTTGAACCCAGGAGGTAGAGGTTGCAGTGAGCCAAGATTGTGCCACTGCACTCCAACCTGGGCAACAAGAGTGAGACTCTGTCTCAGAACAAAGAAACAAAAACAAAACTTGTGAAACTGGGCTGGGTGCAGTGGCAAACGCCTGCAATCCCAGCACTTGGAGAGGCTGAGGTGGGCAGATCACCTGAGGCTGGGAATTCGAGACCAGCCTGGCCAAAATGGCGAAACCCATCTCTACTGAAAATACAAAAATTAGCAAAGCATGGTGGTGCATGCCTGCAGTTCCAGCCACTTGGGAGGCTGAGGCAGGAGAAATCACTTGAACCAGGGAGGCAGAGGTTGCGGTGAGCTGAGATCATGCCATTGTACTCCAGCCTGGGCAACAAAGTGAGACTCTCTCTCTAAATAAATAAAATAAATAAATAAATAATAAAATCAAGTATTTAAAATTATTATTATTTTTGAGACGGAGTCTCACTCTGTCGCCCAGGCTGGAGTGAAGTGGCGTGCTCTTGGCTCACTGCAACCTCCGCCTCCCGGGTTCAAGCAGTTTCTCCTGCCTCAGCCTCCCGAGTAGCTGGGAACACAGGCACCATCACCACGGTCAGCTGATTTTTGTATTTTTAGTAGAGATGGGGTTTCACCATGTGGGCCAGGCTGGTCTTGAACTCCTTACCTCAGGTAATCCACCCGCCTCAGCCTCCCAGTGTTGGGATTACAGGCATGAGCCACCGAGCCCGGCCCTAAAAGTTATTTTAAAAGAAGCATCTTAATAATGGTTTTTGAATGGATGATAATTGGATGAGTTGGAATTGGAGCCCAATTATTTTACCTCCTACTTCAGTAATCTTTCTTATACCTCTTGTTTCCTTCCCTATGAGATATCATTTATATAAGGATTTCTTAAAGTTAAAATTATTTTCATGTTGAGCAGCCAAAAGCTGACCCTAAGTGACTGTCCTGCTTCCAGAAACATTTTCCCTTTCAGTAATTTCCTCAACCCACAACAACATGAATATGGAACACTTACCTTCCTTAATACTTCCTGACCGTTGAGTAGGGAAGGCCTGGGGAGGAGGAATCTGTGCTATGAGTGGCTGCTGAGGGAGCTGCTGAATGATGGTGGCAGGAGGCTGGGGGACCTAGGAACAGCCAGGTGATTAGCTATCTGCATGTGTCCTTGAAGAAAGTGTCTCCAGTATCTACCACCCAACCATCCACCCATCCATCCAACCAGCCACCCAACCATTCATCCACCCACCCATCCGTCCAACCAACGATCCACCCACCCATCCAACCAACCAACCATCCACCCATCCATCCAACCAGCCAACCAACCAATCATCCACCCACCCATCCGTCCAACCAACGATCCACCCACCCATCTAACCAACCAATCA
>NW_016866375.1:0-787 GCF_001698545.2 Rhinopithecus bieti | reverse complement strand
CCCCAAGACACATAATTGTCAGATTCACCAAGGTTGAAATGAAGGAAAAAATGCTAAGATAGCCAGAGAGAAAGGTTGGATTATCCACAAAAGGAAGCCCCTGAGACTAACAGCGGATCTCTCAGCAGAAACCCTAAAAGCCAGAAGAGAGTGGGGCCAATATTCAACATTCTTATTGAAAAGAATTTTCAACCCAGAATTTCATATCCAGCCAAACTAAGCTTCATAAGTGAAGGAGAAATAAAATCCTTTACAGGTAAGCAATGCTCAGAGATTTTGTCAATTCCAGGCCTGCCTCACAAGAGCTCCTGAAGGAAGCACTAAACTTGGAAAGGAACAATTGGTACCAGCCACTGCAAAAACATGCTACATTGTAAAGACCATCTATGCTAGGAAGAAACCGCATCAACTAACAGGCAAAACAACCAGCTAACATCATAATGACAGGTTCAAATTCACACATAACAGTATGAACCTTAAATGTAAATGGGCTAAATGCCCCAATTAAAAGACACAGAATGGCAGACTGGATAAAGAAGCAAGCCCCATCAATGTGCTGTATTCAGGAGACCCATCTCACATGCAGAGACACACATAGGCTCAAAATAAAGGGATACAGGAAGATCTACCAAGCAAACCGAAGGAAAAAAAAAAAAAAAAAAAAAAAAAAAAAAGCAGGGGTTGCGGCCCTAGTCTCTGATAAAACATACTTTAAATCAACAAAGATCAAAAGAGACAAAGAAGGCCATTACAAAATGGTAAAAGGATCAATTCAACAAGAGGAGCT
>NW_016866374.1:0-977 GCF_001698545.2 Rhinopithecus bieti | reverse complement strand
TATAATTCTTGGTAAAATCATTGCTGTTCATAAGTATGGAGAAAGAGGGAGAGAATATTTGGATGTATATAAAAGGGAAAAGTCTTATGTTATTTCGTTTATTTCTCACTTCAACTAAACCAACAATAAGGTTTTAAAACCAATTCTGGGGTTTAAAAAACAATGGTGAGTGATAGGTCCTATGTTCTACTTGCCCTTTATGCTTCCGGTTTGTGTGTGGGTGGGAGTACCTGAGATGATTATGTTATATGAAACAGTTGCAATTTTTTACTTCTGTAGACAAATCTAAAGTTCTTCAGCCTTCTTTCCTGAAACTATAATCTATCTCAGTGTTTTGCCTTATCATGTCCATAGCAGTTTGTAAAAGTTCAAAGTCAAAGGATCATCACTGAGGTAGTGATTTTAAATGCAAGCTGGAATCAATGAATTATGGAAGTTGTAGAAATGAAAAGATTTACTTTAATTGATAGTCATGCCTTGAATTGATTAGCGAGGTTTAGAGTTTTAAGTTTACATCAGGGTTTTTTCTGGAAGAGAACAGACCTCTTTGTTCTAAGACTCTATTTGAACTAAGATGCGTACGTAGTTTGGTTTCAAGTGAGACGTAAATGACTTAAACATTTTTATTCTTTACTGAGGGAAATCTTTTATGTTTGTTTAAAATGTCAAACATTTCCCACCCGTTATTTTTTAGATTAAGTATTAATATATAATAATCTGCCTCATTTTGTTGCATACCCTTGCAAACTTCATTTGAATCCTGTTTAATAGTACATAAATTATGGCTTTAAAAAATATTTGGAGTGGTCATAGTTATAAAGTTCTCCTTTATATTTGATCTGTTAATAACAATGAAGTTATCATTATTCATTATAATGTTAAAGAAGTGTAAATACCTGGAAATGTTAAGTAGAAGAAAGGTCATAGAGTAATTCATTTATCTTGGTTGAAGTGAAAATGAGAATGTCTTTATGGTG
>NW_016866373.1:0-977 GCF_001698545.2 Rhinopithecus bieti | reverse complement strand
TTTGAGGAGACCCTTTCCGGCCCCTTCCCATCTACTCACCCTGATTCCCGTGGTTACGGTCATTATCAGAATCATTCCCCTGGAAGTCTGCAGCCACTGTATTATGCATGAAAGGTGGGAGGGTGACCTTGAAACCTAGAGAGAAGCAAAATGTTTATTCCTTAAGAGACAAGCTTAGGCCTGCCACGGTGGCTTATGTCTGTAATACCAGTACATTGGGAGGCTAAGGCTGGAGTATTGCTTGAGGCCAGGAGTTCAAGGCTGCAGTGAGCTATGATTGCACTACGGCACTCTAACCTAGGTGACAGAGTGAGACTCTGACGAAAGAAAGGAAAGAAAGGAAGGAAGGAAGGAAGGAAGGAAGGAAGGAAGGAAGGAAGGGGGGAAGGAAGGAAGACGCAAGCAGAGAGAAGGAAGGTAGGGACAGTGTGGGGGTGCCAGGATGCCACAGAGACACTTGGATTCATCCGAACAGACGCCTAAGGGAGAGAAAGGTGCAGGATCCTGGTCTGAGCTCCACTGTTGCCAGCCCTTGCCCTCAGCCCTGACGGGATACAAAAGAGCAGAACACCCAGAAGCTGCCTTGCGATTTTTCCCTGCACAAAAGGAAAATGTGGGGTACTTTCTGCAGTCTAAGAAGTAGCCAGAGCAGGAAAAGGGATACTCATGTGTCCCCAGACTTGTCTGTACCTAGAACTTTCTGTTACCTAGTTTATTCATGGCCTCATACTTTCTCTTCATATACACATAGATGATTTTCTCCGAGGCTTTCATCTTTTCCCACTCTTTCTTAGCGAAGTATTTGGCAATATCATCGAAGGCCTGGAAAAAAAAAAAGGAATTTTGGCAGTGACTCAGCTAGGCATGTCTGCCATTGAGCTGGAGCCGCTTCCTATGTGCTGGATCTGGGAAGTGGGGATGATAATCCGTCCTGGTTGATGCCATGGCTAACTGAGACAACATCAGGGACCTACCCT
>NW_016866372.1:0-979 GCF_001698545.2 Rhinopithecus bieti | reverse complement strand
TTAAAAGGTATTAATCCTTAAAAAGGCAGTCATCCATTATTTGAAAAAATTCTCTTATGAGGAATATCTCATTTTCCAACAATGCCATATAAATCATAGTACAACACTGAAAGTTCACACTAAGGAAACTTTTGTAGATGAAAAAATTTCAACAAGTAATTGCAAAGCTCCAAGATATATATATTTTTTTTCCCCCAAACAGGGTATCACTCTGTCACCCAGGCTGGAGTATGGTGGCCCAATCATAGCTCATTGCAGCCTCAAACTCCTAGGCTAAGGCAATCCTCCCACCTTAGCAACCCAAATAGCTGGGACTAGAGGTATGCACCACCACATCTGGCTAATTGTGTGTTTTTCTGTTTTTTGTTTCTGAGATGGAGTCTCGCTCTGTTGCCCAGGCTGGAGGGCAGTGGTGCAATCTCGGCTCACAGCAAGCTTCGCCTCCTGGGTTCACACCATTCCCTTGCCTCAGCCTCCCAAGTAGCTGGAACTACAGGCGCCCACCACCATGCCCGGCTAATTTTTTGTATTTTTAGTAGAGACGGGGTTTCAGCGTGTTAGCCAGGATGGTCTAGATCTATCTCCTGACCTCATGATCTGCCCGCCTCAGCCTCCCAAAGTGCTGGGATTACAGTTTTGAGCCACCGCACCCAGCCAACTGTGTGTGTGCGTGTGTGTGTGTTTTAATTTTTGTAGAGACAGGGTCTCTGGTATATTGCCCAGACTTGTCTCAAACTCCTAGTCTTAAGTGATCCTCCTGCCTTGGCCTCCCAAAACACAAGTGTGAGCCAGTGTGTTCCGGCCAGTATATTGACTTTTATACAGAATTCTCTAGAGAGAATATTGTACATATACATTTTACTAAGACTCTACTATACTTACTTGCTAAGATAGAAATGCAAATCTTTAATCTTTCACTGAGTACTACTCCCTTCCTATTACCTTAAAATGGGGTTAGACCCTCAGACAGCATATATAT
>NW_016866371.1:0-571 GCF_001698545.2 Rhinopithecus bieti | reverse complement strand
CTCATCCTTGCTTTCTTTCTCTCCCACTCCCACTCTCATTCACTCTCTTTCCTGGCCCTCTATGTAATTCCTCTTCTTTTTGAATTCAGAGAAGTTCAGCTATCTCTCTGGGCTCTTACCCTCAGAGACTCAAAATCCTCTCCCAGGAAGAATTCTGACGCCTCCTGTTATGCTTAGCTTCCCACCTTCTCTTCAGTTTAGGTAACTTTGTCTCTCTCCCTCTTTCTTTTCTTTTCTTTTAAATTTAATTTAGTTTTTAAAATTATACTTTAAGTTCTAGGGTATATGTGCGCAACGTGCAGGTTTGTTACATATGTATACATGTGCCATGTTGGTGTGCTACACCTGTTAACTTGTCATTTACATTAGGTATTTCTCCTAATGCTATCCTCACCTCCCCCCACCCCACAACAGGCCCCAGTGTGTGATGTTTCCCGCCCTGTGTCCAAGTGTTCTCATTGCTCAATTCCCACCTATGAGTGAGAATATGTGGTGTTTGGTTTTCTGTCCTTGTGATAGTTTGCCAGAATGATGGTTTCCAGCTTCATCCATGTTCCTACAAAGGACATAA
>NW_016866370.1:0-448 GCF_001698545.2 Rhinopithecus bieti | reverse complement strand
CCTCCCGGCTTTTATCGAAGGGTATTCCTTTTCAGCATATTCTTAAGAGCACTCCCAAGTGTCCTTTCTCAGGTTCCACAGAAACAGTGATTTCAAACTGCTAGATCCAAAGAATGATTTAACTCTATGAGATGAATACACACATCACAAAGCAGTTTCTCTGAAAGCTTCTCTCCAGTTTTCATTGGAAGACGTTTCCTTTCTCACCACAGGCCTCGGGGCCCCACGTAATGTCCCTTCACATATTCCTCAAGACAGAGTTTCCAAAGTGGGAAACGTAGTGTAAACTTTAACTCTCTGAAATGAATGCACACGTTTGAGAGCTGTTTCTCCGAGTGCTTCTTTCTGGGTTTTATTTCAGGATATTTCACTTTTCGCCATAGTCTTCAATGCACTGCAAAATATCAGTTTTTCTGTTTTACAGGAAAAATGTTCAAACACTGCTTAA
>NW_016866369.1:0-449 GCF_001698545.2 Rhinopithecus bieti | reverse complement strand
TCACAATTGGCTTCAATGTGCTCCCAAATATTGTATTGCAGATTCCATGAAAACAGTGTTATCAAACTCCTCCATGAAAAGAATGGTATAACCCTGTGAGATGAATTCACACATCACAAAGAATTTTCTCAGAAAGGATCTTTCTAGTGTTAATCTGAGTATATTTCCTTTGTCACCATAGGCTTCAGTGTGATTCAAAATATCCCTTCTTGGTGTCCCCTAAAACAGTGCTACCAAACTGATTCATGAGAAGAATGGTGTAACTCTCTGGGATGAGTTAACACATCACAAAACGGTTTCACAGAAAGCTTCTTTCTATTCTTGTTTTTATACGAAGATATTTCCTTTGTCACCAAAAGCTTCAATGCAATGCAAAATATTTCATTGCAGATTCCAAGAAAACAGCGTTAACAGTCTGCTAAATGAAAAGAACATTGTAAATCTGTGAG
>NW_016866368.1:0-574 GCF_001698545.2 Rhinopithecus bieti | reverse complement strand
CAGAAATACCATTTGACTCAGCAATCCCATTACTGGGTATATAGTTAAAGAAATACAAATCATTCTACTATAAAGGCACATGTACACGTATGTTCACTACAGCACTGTTTACAATAGCAAAGACATGGAACCAACCCAAATGCCCATCAATGATAGACTGGACAAAGAAAATATGGCACATATACATCATTGAATACTATGCAGCCATAAAAAGGAATGAGATCATGTCCTTTTCAGGGACATGGATGAAGTTGGAAGCCATCTTCCTCAGCAAACTAACACAGAAACAGAAAACCAAACACCAGATGTTCTCACTCATAAGTGGGAGTGGAACAATGAGAACACATGGACACAGGGAGGGGAATATCTCACACTGGTACCTGTTGGGGGTAAGGGGAGGGAGAGCATTAGGACAAATATCTAATGCATGTGGGGCTTAAAACCTAGATGACGGGTTAATAGGTGCAGCAAACGACCATGGCACATGTATACCTATGTAACAAACCTCCTTGTCTGGAATTTAAAGTACAATAAAAAAAATTAAAAAGAAATTAAGACTAAAGGAAAGACAAAA
>NW_016866367.1:0-1040 GCF_001698545.2 Rhinopithecus bieti | reverse complement strand
TGCCCGGTCTGGATAAGCTTAATTCTAAGGTGAAATGTTGCAAGCCCACTGTCCCTGTAAACTGATGTCACATCCTCCTGTCAGTTGCAAAAGAGACATTTTATCTCTGCCTGACACCTACATTTATATATCAAAGGGTTCTGAGAACAGTAGGAAGAAAAAATGGTTACTGGCTATCCTAAAAGCCCAGAACCTGGGTGCTTATCTGTGTGCAGCTAGGAATGGAGATACACATACATGCCTGTGTACATGAGTGGTGCAGGCCAAGGAGTGCCACATACGTGTGTGCAGGGTGTATGCTTGTGTACACAAGGGTGTGCATGAAGGAACCTAGGGCCAGAGGAAAGAGCTCCCCAATGAAGAGAATTGCTAGGTTAGAGCTCAGTGGACCCAACTTACTTCTGGCTCACGTGGGAGATAAGAAGCTATCATTATGAAAGTCTGGGTACTGGTACCAAAACAGATACATAGACCAATGGAACAGAACAGAGACCTCAGAAATAACATCACACATCTACAACCCTCTGATCTTCAACAAACCTCACAAAAGAAGCGATGGGGAAAAGATCTCCTATTCAATAGATGGTGCTGTGAAAACTGGCTAGCCATATTTAGAAAACTGAAACTGGATCCCTTCCTTACACTTTATACAAAATTAACTCAAGATGGATTAAAGACTTAAATGTAAAACCTAAAACCATAAAACCCTAGAAGAAAACCTAGGCAATACCATTCAGGACATAGGCATGGGCAAAGACTTCATGATGAAAACACCAAAAGCAATTGCAACAAAAGCCAAAATTCACAAATGGGATGTAATTAAACTAAAGAGCTTCTGCACAGCAAAAGAAACTATCAGAGTGAATAGGCAACCTATGGAATGGGAGAAAATTTTTGCAATCTACCCGTCTGACAAAGGTCTAATATCCAGAATTTATAAGGAATGTAAACAAATTTACCAGAAAAAAAACAAACAACTTCATCAAAAGTGGGCAAAGGATATGAACAGATAATTCTCAAAAGAAGACATTTATAGGCCG
>NW_016866366.1:0-642 GCF_001698545.2 Rhinopithecus bieti | reverse complement strand
CCCAGCGGCGGCTGCACAGGGGCGAGAACTGAGAACCTGCCGTTCAACCCCATCTCTGTTGGCCGCGGAGTGGGGTCTGGGCTCCCTTGGACCGCCTGGCCAGCGGTCCCAAGCTCCGGCAGAGAAGCCGAAGGGGAGGCACGGCGAAGGGGACTGACTCTCAGGCCGCGCGCGCTCACAATCCCACGGCCGCCCAGGCCATGCCCTGCCAGCCCTCCTGGTTTCCTGCAGCCCCTTTTATTGTTTGTGTGTGTGCAGGCAGCAGCCGCCAGGCAACCTCCAAGCCCGCCAGCGACCCCAACCTCTCAGAACCTGGGCCAGATGCCGCAGTGACTGCGGCCAAGCCAGGCGGTCTGCCTGGAGGCGGGCGCACTAGAAACAAAAACTGACCTCAGCCCCACCCCGGTGGCTGCGCAGGGCCCGGCCAGCTACCCTATCTCTCTTCAGAGGAGCAGGGCGGCCAGCGCTGCCAGGCGGGCTGCCCGCCTGCGATCCTGGGGCATCCTGGGCGAGCTCAGAGAACCCGCGAGCCAGCGGCCCTGAGCCGGAGCTGTAGTAGCCCCCTGCTGGCGCGCGCTGCCTGGGAGCGGCTTCCGGAGTCCTGGCGGGCTCTGAGCTGCAGGCGGGTGCCTAAAGGCTCTG
>NW_016866365.1:0-640 GCF_001698545.2 Rhinopithecus bieti | reverse complement strand
ACATCATATTAAAATAGATTACATGTTTATTTACAAAAGTTCTATGAACAGATACTCTGGACATTTCAAGTGTCAACAGAGACTTCCATTTTAAACCATAATCTACATAATCTAAATACAAGATGTGTGAAATTTGAAGTGATGGGGACAGACAAGGGCATCCAAACTTGATGATCTAGAGAACACATTCAAAGGGTTGCACATAAGTATCCAAGATGTAAGACTTCAAATGTGATTGGAAAGCTCTTTAGCAAGCTTCCACCACTGGCCTTTAGCTCATCCATGTAAATTACTGAGTCTGGCTGGACCTTAGTTCCCTCATCTATTGATCAATGATATGGGGCTACATGATGTCCACTACTTCTTCTCACTTCTGGACTTCTTTATAAATCAGATTATCTGTTTTCTACTTCCAGGGCACAATGATAATGACATTACTCACTTCTGTGCTGCAAGATGACAAAGAATTCCCTAATCCAAAGATCTTTGACCCTGGCCACTTTCTGGATGAGAATGGCAACTTGAAGAAAAGTGACTACTTCATGCCTTTCTCAGCAGGTAATAAAATCTCGTTTCCATTTGCATTTGAAGGAAAGAGAGAACTTTTTGGAATCAGTTGAAATTTACATGGCACCCCTCT
>NW_016866364.1:0-1043 GCF_001698545.2 Rhinopithecus bieti | reverse complement strand
TGCAAACTTCTCCATGAAAAGAAAGATGTAAGTCTGTGAGTTGAATTCACATATCACAAAGAACTTTCCAAGAAAGCTTCTTTCTAGTTTTTATATGAGGATATTTCCTTTGTCACTGTAGGCTTCAATGCACTCCCAAATATCCTAGTGCAGATTCCACAAGAACTGTGTTATCAAACTGCTCAAAGAAAAAAACAGTGTAAGTCTGTGAGATGAATTCACACATCCCAAAGCAGTTTCTCAGAAAGCATCTTTCTCGTTTCTATCTGAGGATATTTCCTGTTTCACTGTAGATCTCAATGCGCTCCCAAATATTACTTTGTGGACCCCATGAAAACAGTGATAGCAAACTGCTCCATGAAAAGAAAGGTTTAGCTCTCTGAGATGAAATCACATGTGACAAAGAAATTTCTCAGAAAGCTTCTTTCTAGTTTCAGTGGATATGGCCTTTGTCACCACAGGCTCCAATGTGATCCCAAAATATCCCCTCTCAGATTCCTCAAAAACAATGCTACCAAAATGATGCATGAAAAGAATCGTGTAACTCTGTGAGATGAAATAACACACCACAAAGACGTTTCTCAGAAAGCTTCTTTCTAGTTTTTTCTGAGGATATTTCCTTTGTCACCATAAGATTCAGTGTGCACAGAAATATCCCATTGAAGATTCCAAGAAAACAGTGTTAGAAAACTTCTCAATGAAAAGAACAGTGTAACTCTGTGAGATGAATTCACGCATCACAACGCACTTTCTCAGAAAGCTTCTTTTTGTTTTTTATCTGAGGATATTTCCTTTGTCACCTTAGGCTTCAACTTGCTCCCATATATAATATTGCAGATTCCGTGAAAACAGTGTTATCAATCTGCTCAATGAAAATAATGGTGTAATTCTGTAAGGTGAATTCACACATCACAGTGCAGTTTTCAGAAAGCTGCTTTCTAGTTTTATCTGAGAATATTTCCTATTTCACGATAGACCTCAATGCGCTCTCAAATATCCCTTTGCAGATTCCATCGAAACAGTGTTATCAAACTGCTCCATGT
>NW_016866363.1:0-982 GCF_001698545.2 Rhinopithecus bieti | reverse complement strand
CGGCCTTTTGATGGAATTTTGCTCTTGTTGCCCAGGCTGGAGTGCAGTGGCATGATCTTGGCTCACTGCAACCTCCTTCTCCCAGGTTCAAACAATTCTTCTGCCTAGCCTACTGAGTAGCTGGTATTACAGTCACCCACCACCACGCCCAACTAATTTTTGTATTTTTACTAGAGACGTTTTACCATAGTTGGCCAGCCTGGTCTTGAACTCCTGATCTCAGGTGATTCACCTGCCTCTGCCTCCCAAAGTACTGGGATTACAGGCGTGATCCACCAGGCCTGGCCCCAGCCAAGTATTTCTTAAATAATAAGATTTGGGTAGGCAATTTTTTTGGATCAGAGTTAATTTGAGTAAGGAAGTTTCAGTATAACTGTAAGACAACAAAGAGATGTGAGTAGGCATATGATTGTGACTGGGCATGTAATTATAAAAACAAACCTCTATTGGCTTTTCAAGAAAGACATTATGAATTAACTGGATGGATACTTTTAACTGAGGATAATGGAAAAGACACATTAGAAGGTAGCATTTGAACTGGACCATGAAGGGTAAATAACAATCCTTATATATTAGTCAAGGTCCTGTAAGGAGGTAGAAATCACATGGCATTTGGACAGAGACAGTGTAACATAGTGGGTTGTTAACTGAGTAACTGAAGAAGTAAAAGGCGAAACCTAAAGTACCATGGTGGTAGTAACTGTAGGAACAACTACCATCCCCAGGGCTGAGGGAACAAAAGGAAGAGGTTGGAGTTATTAAAACATAGAAATTTAGAAGGGGAAGGGTCAAACACAGCCCACACTCAGACCTCTGAGGAGGAGGTATTGATTGACAAGTGCTCGTGTCTCTGAACTCAGAGGAAGAACCCCAAGGGGTAGAAGCCAGACTTGTGAGTATGGGGCATTGGGCAGCCAGGTGCTGGTATCTCTGAAGAAGAGGCCATGAGACTAGTTCTGTAAGTGTTGAAAAAACTGCTGGG
>NW_016866362.1:0-788 GCF_001698545.2 Rhinopithecus bieti | reverse complement strand
TGTGTTAGCCAGGATGGTCTCGATCTCCTGACCTCGTGATCCACCCGTCTCAGCCTCCCAAAGTGCTGGGATTACAGGCTTGAGCCACCTCGCCCAGCCGTTTTATTTGTTTTTAGTGAGTCAACCTCTTTGCATTCTGAGAGTCCTTGTGGCAGCTGCCTATGGCCTGTTTCTAGATACATATATTTTCATTTACTTTTTCCTTTTCTCTCTGCCTTTTAAACAGAGTATTTTCTGCCTACATTAAAGAAGTGGATGAAAAGCCTGCCAGCACGCCCTGGGGCAGCAAGATGCCTTTTGGGCAGCTAATGTCAGAGTTTGGTGGCAGTGGCACTGGTGGCTGGGTCCACGGGGTCAGCTTCTCTGCCAGTGGGAGCCGCCTGGCCTGGGTCAGCCACGACAGCACCGTGTCTGTTGCTGATGCCTCAAAAAGTGTGCAGTGAGTATTTGCCTTTCATTTGGAAGGTGGGGAACAAGGGGTGGGATCTCTCACCAGCTGAACCAGGACTGCCCTTCCTGGTCAGTCAGTCAGTCCGGGCGCGAAGGCTAACGCCTGTAATCCCAGAACTTTGGGAGGCCAAGGTAGGTGGATCACAAGGTCAGGAGTTCAAGACCAGCTTGACCAAGATGGTAAAACCTTGTCTCTACTAAAAATAAAAAATTAGCCGGGCGTGGTGGCGGGCGCCTGTAATCCCAGCTTCTCGGAAGGCTGAGGCAGAGAATTGCTTGAACCTGGGAGGCGTAGGTTGCAGTTAGCCGAGATCACGCCACTGCACTCCAGCCTAGGT
>NW_016866361.1:0-299 GCF_001698545.2 Rhinopithecus bieti | reverse complement strand
TTAGGCAGCAAACGAGATATGTGGCATTATCAGACACTATCGGATTGGACCTGTGAAAATCTGATTGAAACTTGGATACGGGATACCAGCCATAGTTGTAGCAACTTTGGCCAGTGTAAGAGATAGGGATGAAAGGTTGTAAAGATGCACAAAAAGGGCTGTTACAACTCCCAAGTACATTTCTCTAGCCCAGACTTTACTGAGCTCCAGACCCATGTAACTTCTTAGACTTTGCATATACTAAACTGATCATACGCTCCTTTTCCCAAAGCCTGTACTTCCCAAGTTTCCTGTCTTAA
>NW_016866360.1:0-785 GCF_001698545.2 Rhinopithecus bieti | reverse complement strand
GTCTGATGGGCTTCCCTTTGTGGGTAACCCAACCTTTCCTTCTAACTGCCCTTAACATTTTTTCCTTCATTTCAACCTTTGTGAATCTGACAATTTTGTGTCTTGGGGTTGCTCTTCTTGAGGAGTATCTTTGTGGTATTCTCTGTATTTCCTGAATTTGAATGTTGGCTTGTCTTGCTAGGTTGAGGAAGTTCTCCTGGATACTATCCTGAAGAGTATTTTCCAGCTTGGTTCCATTCTCCCTGTCACTTTCAGGTACACCAATCAAACGTAGATTTGGTCTTTTCACACGGTCCCATATTTCTTGGAGGCTTTGTTCATTTCTTTTTACTCTTTTTTTTTCTCTAAACTTCTCTTCTCACTTCATTTTATTAATTTGATCTTCAATCACTGATAACCTTTCTTCCACTTTATCAAACTGGCTACTGAAGCTTGTGCATGTGTCACATAGTTCCCATGCCACAGTTTTCAGTTCCATCAGGTCATTTAATGTCTTCTCTACACTGTTTATTCTAGTTAGCCATTTGTCTAATCTTTTTTCAAGGTTTTAGCTTCCTTGCTATGAGTTCGAACATCCTCCTTTAGCTCGGAGAAGTTTGTTATTACCAACCTTCTGAAGCCTACTTCTGTCAACTCGTCAAAGCCATTCTCCATCGAGCTTTGTTCTGTTGCTGGCAAGGAGCTGGAATCCTTTGGAGGAGAGGAGGCTCTCTGGTTTTAGAATTTTCAGCCTTTTGCTCTGGTTTCTCCCCATCTTTTGGTTTTATCTGCCTTTGGTCTTTGAT
>NW_016866359.1:0-351 GCF_001698545.2 Rhinopithecus bieti | reverse complement strand
TTAAAATACAAAAGTTGGCCGGGCGCGGTGGCTCAAGCCTGTAATCCCAGCACTTTGGGAGGCTGAGGCGGGCGGATCACGAGGTCAGGAGATCGAGACCATCCTGGCTAACACGGTGAAACCCCGTCTCTACTAAAAAATACAAAAAACTAGTCGGGCGAGGTGGCGGGCGCCTGTAGTCCCAGCTACTCGGGAGGCTGAGGCAGGAGAATGGCGTAAACCCGGGAGGCGGAGTTTGCAGTGAGCTGAGATCTGGCCACTGCACTCCAGCCTGGGTGACAGAGCGAGACTCCTTCTCAAAAAAAAAAATAAAAAAATAAAAATTAGCTGGGCATGGTGGCACGCACCTGT
>NW_016866358.1:0-641 GCF_001698545.2 Rhinopithecus bieti | reverse complement strand
CGTAAAATGTGGGTGGTGTTTATGGAGGGGAGCGGATGGGGGTGGCACCTGGGCTCTCAGGCCGGGAGAGGTTGCGGGTGACAATTTCCCTGATGCGGGCAGGCAGGCTGGTGGTCTGAGCGTCCTTGGCCAGTTCCCACGTGCCCAAGCCCTTCTCCTGGCACAAGAGGCTGCTCTCCAGTGTCTGTGGGAAAAACGAGAGGGTCTTCAGGGGACCTGGGACCCGGGGCTCCCTGGCCTCGGGGGGAGAGCCGCAAAGTCCTACTGCCCAAGATGTGGGTCCCCAGGAGCCCCATCAAGCTGGAGTGAAGCCTGGGAGTTAGAATCCAAAAAATCCCCGTGGGCGGAGCCTCTTGTGCGCTCCCTGCCTCTGGAAGAAGGCCACCCAGGGCCAGAGATGTGAACCAAACCCCACGGGCAACTCCCAAACCCCACTGGAGGCAGTCCAGTGTTGGGGGCTCAAATCCGGCTCTGACCCTAGATGGATGAGGATCCAGCTATGCCAGAGGTCCCCTGAACCCCAAAATCTGGAAGTAGGGACCCCCCTTCTCCCAATGCAGGGCACTGGGATGAGGGAGCCACAGCAGGTGCACCCTGTGTGTACCTCTGCCCCCCGTCTTGCCAGGAACTGCAAGCGGGGG
>NW_016866357.1:0-785 GCF_001698545.2 Rhinopithecus bieti | reverse complement strand
GTTTTTATCTGGGGATATTTGCTTTCTCCCCATAGGCCTCAATGGGCTCTGCAATGTCTTTTAGCAGCTTCTACAAAAAGAGGGTTTCCAACCAACTATATCAAAAGAAAGGTGTAACCCTGTGAGATGAATCCATACATCACAAGCAGCTTTACAAATAGCATCTTTCTCGTTTTATCTGGGAATATTTGGTTTTCCCCATAGGCCTCAAAGGCCTCTCAAATATCCCTTTGCAGATTCTATAAAAAAGTGCTTTCAACCTGGTGAATCAAAAGAGAGGTTTAACTCTGTCAGATGAATCCACACATGACAAAGCAGTTTCACATGTAGCTTCTTTATAATTTTTATTTGGGAGTACTCGTTTTTTTCCCATTGGCCCCAAAGGTCTGCCAAATGTCCCTTTAGAGATTCTACAACAAGAGTGTTTGCAACCAGCTGAATTAAACTAAAGGCGTCACCGTGTGAGATGTATTTTCACACCACAAAGCAATTTCACAGATAACTTTTTTCTCGTTTGTATCTGGGAATATTCGGATTTTCCCCATAGACTTCAATGGGCTCCCTATTGTCCCTTCACACACTCTACAAAAGGAGTGTATCCTACCAGTTGAATCAATTGAATGGCATCACCCTTTGAGATGAATTTTCACATCACAATGCAGTTTCACAGACAGCTTCTCTTTAGTTTTCATCTGGGGATATTCGGTTTTTCCCCATAGGCTACAATGGGCTCCCTAATGTCCCTTTGCAGATTCTACAAAAGAGTGTGTCCAACCTGCTGAGTC
>NW_016866356.1:0-250 GCF_001698545.2 Rhinopithecus bieti | reverse complement strand
GAAACTTAAACACACACATACACAGCCCAAAGAGCCCACATTTGGAAGATGACAGGGAATCAATTCATTATTTTAAAACTTGCAAATAAAGAGGTAAATCAACACTTACTTAACTTTTCCTAAATGAACTTTGGATGACGGATTAGAATGTGACCACTTTGCAATCCCTATTGAATTAACAGATCCGTCATAAGACACTGAGGGCTAGTACCATAAAGAGAGACGTTATGTGGCTTTGATGACAATACTA
>NW_016866355.1:0-2981 GCF_001698545.2 Rhinopithecus bieti | reverse complement strand
AAATGACCAAATCATGCAATTTCTTACTTTTGTTTTTTTTTTAAACGGAGTCTCGCTCTGTCACCCAGGCTGGAGTGCAGTGGTACAATCTCGGCTCACTGCAATCTCTGCCTCCTGGATTCAAGCAATTCTCCTGCCTCAGCCTCCCCAGTAACTGGGTCTACAGGTGCGTACCACCATGTCCAGCTAATTTTTTGTATTTTTAGCAGAGATGGGGTTTCACCGTGTTAACCAGGGTGGTCTCAATCTCCTGACCTAGTGATCTGCCACCTTGGCCTCCCAAAGTGCTGGGATTACAGGCATGAGCCACCACGCCAGGCCAATTTCTTACTTTTGCTGTAGTAAGGGGTATGTTGAGTATACGTATACTCAGAAGCTTCCTTCTCATGAAATATAATTTCCTCTGGTAAATCCGCTCCTTAGTCCAGGTCCTCTGAGAAGCAGATGCCTACATGGGATTCACATGAGGGGATTTCATTGGTGGAAACCCTGGGAGAACCATTCAGCAGGATGCACTTCTGATGCCAAGTGCAGGGGGGAGGGACAGGAGGTTGGGCAGGTGCATCCTACACTGCAGTGAATGGTGCTGGGACAACTGGATGGTACATGCAGAAGAATGAGGCGGACCTCTTCCTTACAGCACACACAAAAACTAGCTCTAGGTGAATGGCAGATGCCCACCTAAAACATGAAGCTATGAAAGTCTCAGAAGAAAATAAAGCAATAAATTTTTGTGACCCTGGATATGGCAAAGGCTTCTTGAGTACTGTATGCCAATAGCACAGATGGCAAAATAAAAGGTAGTTTAATTTCATTTAATGCAAATGTAAAACTTTTGTGCTTCAAAAAGGATTCCATTTAGAAAGAAAGAGAAAAAAAAAACTTACGGACTGAGAGAAAATATTTGAAAATCACGTATCCGGTAAGGGACTGGTATTCTGAATATACAAAGAACTCTTGTGGTCGGCGGCGGGGTACCCACTCGTCGGTCTCCACCGGGCAGTACCCGGGTCCAGAGCTGGGGCGCAGCTGGCGCCCTGGGAGGTGCGTGCAGAACCCGGAGAGCGCACGGCGGGGTGGAAACTGAAACCCACAGGAGCAAACTTTCCCGAAAGTCATCTGTGGTTGAAGCCATCACCTGTAATATCCTCCTTATGACAGCACAGTTGGGTAAATATCTAGAACCAGTGCCTCGTCACTGCAGCAGCCCCGTGCGCCCCTACCCGGGGTTCCGCATCCCCGGACCCTCCGGGCCCCCAACAGATCAGGCGAGCCCACCCGGTGACCGTCCCCGGGACTCCCGGCCCCACTCTTCCTTACTACTTCACCTCCATATATTCACGTGTTTCAGAATCGAAACCATGAAAAGTCATGTGTGAAAGGCTGTCCCCGTCCCTGCCTGCGTCCACTCTCATTTGCCACACGCCCGGGACGAAACTTGATTGGATTCTTCTCACCTTTCCAGGGAGTCTTTATGTCCTTTCAAACGAATATGAATACATATTCTTCATTCAGACTTGGATATTTTTGACTCTTGATGAGTCCTGTCACCCTGTCCTTCAGGGAGCCTGTGCCAGTTTCCCCTCCCTCTACAGTGGACTCTCCTCAGATGCCAAGTAGAATGAAGCAGAGGACAACGAGGAGGCTTCAGGAACTGAGGGTGGTGGCCGTGGCTTTAGGTTGAGCTGTGCCTGGGGCCACAGTGGGTGGTGCTGAAATTGAAACACAAGAGTGACAGCCCTTGTCCAGGCCCCAAATCTGAGGAGATGCCTCCTCAGCTCCTGCCGACCCAGGTCATCCTGGAAGGCAGAGGTTTTTCCCCCTTTTCCACACTATAGGGCAGCCCCTGGGACAGGTCCTGGGGTAGGAAGGGAGAAGGGGTGTCCCCTGTCCTCAGGAAGCTCACACAGCTGCTGAGGGTAGCAAGGGGACACCACAGCCCACACTCCTACTGTGGGGGAAGAGGAGGTGATGCCCCATGGTTGGGGAGGGGAGGGCCTCAGGGCTGGCATTGGAGGTGGTTTTGATGGATTTCCAGATACAGACCAAGAAATAGGAAAGGAGCGGCCAGGCGCGGTGGCTCAAGCCTGTAATCCCAGCACTTTGGGAGGCCGAGACGGGCGGATCACAAGCTCAGGAGATCGAGACCATCCTGGCTAACACGGTGAAAGCCCGTCTCTACTAAAAAATACAAAAAACTAGCCGGGCGAGGTGGCGGGTGCCTGTAGTCCCAGCTACTCGGGAGGCTGAGGCAGGAGAATGGCGTGAACCCGGGAGGCGGAGCTTGCAGTGAGCTGAGATCCGGCCACTGCACTCCAGCCCTGGCGACAGAGTGAGACTCCGTCTCAAAAAAAAAAAAAGAAAGAAAGAAAGAAAGAAATAGGAAAGGAAAAGTGGCCCTAGGAGGAGGTAACACTAAGGAGAAAGGTGGAAACACAGTGATGCCCACAGTTTCGAGGGTGGTGAGAAATCTACAGTGAGGGGAGCAGAAGCAGGTGCAGTGAGGAAGAGGAGTCAGGAGGGAGAAGGGAGAGGAGGATGGGAGAGCACAGGCACGCCCAGGAGAAGCCCTGCATGAGGGGGTCATGTTCACATTCACTCACTCACACATACACTCACACACTCACACACACTCCCCAGACACAAATCTACACACACCCACACATACACACACATTCACACATGGTAATCACACACACACTCTCACACTGACACACACTCACACTCACACACATATTTTCACACAGACACATTCACACACATTCACACACACTAGTGACTCTCACACTCGCATACACATTCACACTAATGACACACTCACACTGGGGTAACTAGATCTCAAGACAGTTCTCAGTTACCTGCCAGCTCCAGCCTTTTCTCCCTGTGCATCAAGAATTCCTCTAGCCAGCTCTTGCAGCCTCCCAGCGAAATATTCTGGAAGAACATGTTCATATACTCACATCCCTATTCTTCTCCCAATT
>NW_016866354.1:0-642 GCF_001698545.2 Rhinopithecus bieti | reverse complement strand
TCCTTTATTAGCGTAAGCCTCAATGCGATCCAAAGTAACCCTTCTCAGATTCCTGAAAGACAGTGTTAGTGGCCTGCTCCAAGAAACATAAGTGTAACTCGGTGAGTTGAATTCACACATCACCAAGTAGTTTCTAAGAAAGATTCTTTCTAGTTTTCTTCTGAGGATATTTCCTTTGTCACCGTGAGATTCTCTACGCTAAGAAGTATCCCATTGCAGATTTCAAGGAAACTGTGATAGCAAAGTCAACAATGAAGAGAAACTTGTGACTGTGTGAGTTACATTCACACATCACAATGCCGTGTCTCAGAAGGGTTCTTTCCAGTTTCTGTCTGAGGATATTTCCTTTTTCACCATAGCCCACAAAGAGCTCCCAAATATCACTTTGCTGAATCCTCGAGAACAGTGTTTACAAACTGTTCCAAGAAGGGAAGGGTGGAATTCTGTGTGGTGAAGTCACTCATCTAAAAGCAATCTCTCAGAAAGATTCTCTAAAGTTATTATGGCACTATATTTCCTTTCTCCCCGTGGGCCTCAATGGTCTCCCAAATATCATTTGGCAGATTCCTCGAAAAGAGTGTTAGCAAACTTGTTCCTGATGAATGTGTTGTAACTCTGTGAGACGAAATCACAGATCACTAA
>NW_016866353.1:0-981 GCF_001698545.2 Rhinopithecus bieti | reverse complement strand
TAAAATAAAAATAAATTAAATTAAACCAGCAAATAACAGAAATGACAAAAGCTAAGAGACTATCAGAAAATGTGAAAAGGCTTTAAAAATACATAACGGTTGGCTGGGCGCAGTGGCTCAAGCCTGTAATTCTAGCACTTTGGGATACTCAGGCGGGCATACTGCCTGAGCTCAGGAGTTTGAGACCAGCCTGGGAAACATGGTGAAACCCTGTCTCTACTAAAATACAAAAAAAAAAAAATCAGCCGGGCGTGGCGGCGTGCACCTGTAGTCCCAGCTACTAGGGAGGCTGATGCAGAAGAATTGCTTGAACCCAGGAGGCAGAGGTTGCAGTGAGCCGAGATCGTGCCACTGTGCTCCAGCCTGGCGACAGAGCAAGAATCCGTCTCAAAAATAAATACATAACGGTTTCACAAGGTGACTGAGTTACATCTTCAGAAAAATGGGTTATGCCTGCATTAACCTGTCTCTAACCTAAAATACTGAGGCCTTAACTTAATGTAGAGTTTGTTAAAATGAAATTCACTTTTTGAATACTGAAAATGAGAAAATAAAATTGTTTTAAAAAATTAATTTCACTGCACCCTGTCAGAAGAGAATTTAACCAATAGCCTGGGACTCAAATGTACTAATCTGAAGTCATTACTATTAGAAATCATTTGGTGGGGGCAGTAAGCAACCTACTAAATGAATGCCTGCTGGTTCATGTAACAGATGGCTCATTTACTTAAAGATGAATGTGCCAGAGTTTCAGAGCTGGACATTAAAATTATGTACTGATTCCCCTGGCTCTGGTATGCACAAATGAAAGTCAAGATTTTATTATTAAAATTCATCTTCAAGAAACAAGGTCTCACCTTATATTCCACCAAATAGTCTCTCTTATAAAGGGCATTTTCCAAATTTCTTTACTTGGAAAACAATGATGAAAATTGAAGCCGGGCGCGGCGGCTAAAGCCTGTAATCCCAGCACTTTGGGAG
>NW_016866352.1:0-2393 GCF_001698545.2 Rhinopithecus bieti | reverse complement strand
AAGACAAAGTCTTGCTCTGTCGCCCAGGCTGGAGTGCAGTGGCACCATCTCAGCTCACTGTAACCTCTGCCTTCTGGATTCAAGCAATTCTCCTGCCTCAGCCTCCTGAGTAGCTGGGATTACAGATGTGTGCCACCATGCCCAGCTGATTTTTGTATTTTTTTTTTTAGTAGAGACGGGGTTTCACCATGTTGGTCAGGCTGGTCTCGAACTCCTGACCTCGTGATCCACCTGCCTCAGCCTCCCAAAGTGCTGGGATTACAGGCATAAGCCACCATGCCTGGCCTAACTTATTATTATTATTATTTTTTAGTAGAGTTAGGGTTTCACCATGTTGGCCAGACTGGTCTCAAACTCCTGACCTGTAGTGATCCACCCACCTCAGCCTTCCAAAGTGCTGGGATTACAGGTGTGAGCCACTGCGCGTGGTCTCGGATTTCTTTAAATGACTCTTTTTAAGTCCAATGTAATACGTATTATTTCATATGTAAATTATTAATTTGCATATTATTTTACAGAAAAAATCTGTCTTAAGTGGGAGTAGCATATCTTATTACACGATATTAATCTCTGGTTATACTAATTAGTAAGTTGTAATTTGAAATTAATACAAATTTATAGTGAAATTGGTGTTACCATATGATGTATATGTATACTTTTAAATAATGATGTTCACATAGACTGTATCTGTCAAAACTGATTAGTTTATTACAAACATGAGAATTAAATTTTGGGCATAGACTGAATGCTTATTAAGCGGCAAGTGATTCTGGAGTGCATCAGTCCGCATTCATGAAACTAAGCATAGATATAAAATTGTACATGATTTGGTGCAGTAGCTCACACCTGTAATCCTAGCACTTTGGGAGGCTGAGGTGGGTGGATCGCTGGAGGTCAGGAGTTCAAGACCAGCCTGGCCAACATGGTAAAACCTTGTCTGTACTAAAAATACAAAAATTAGCCGGGCGTGGTGGCAGATACCCGTAATCCCAGCTACTCTGGAGGCTGAGGCAGGAGAATCACTTGAACTGGGAGGCGGAGGTTGCAGTGAACTGAGATTGTGTCACTGCACTCCAGCCTGGGCAGCAGAGCAAGACTTCATCTCAAAAAAAATAAAATAAAATGGAACATGGCTGAGAATATAGATTTCTTGAAATTTTGGTGGGAGAAAGACTTGCGCCACAAATATCCTGGGCTTAGTGTCTTTTAGAGAGAGAGTTTCTCATTAGATTCAGTATCTTCTTTCTGTAGTTGCTGACCTATATATAATTGGTGGCTCTGTAAAGCCTGTTACTTTTAAGTAGAGTTGTTTTTCACATTTAGCATAAACACGCTGAGAATTTGTTGTTACTGTTGACTGACCACTTAGGATTGGCCATGGGAGAAGACTTAGAATAGTCATAAAAACCGTAAACTTGGATTTAGAATATCTGAGCTCCAGATTTAGCTTAACTTCTCACTAGTCCTCAGTCTTTAAATAATTCCAACTTCTCATGAGCCTCACATTCCTCATATTTAAAATGAATGATAGCTGGGCACCCTTGTTTGTGCTTGTAGTCCCAGGTACTTGAGAGTCCGAGGCAGAATCACTTGAACCCAGGAGTTCAAGACTAGCCTGGCCAACATAATGAGACCATCCCCATTCCCCATCTCAAAATCTTAAAATTTGGAAAATAAAAAGGAATAATTGCTGCCTTACAAACCTCACAAGATAGTTCAAAAGCAGAGACCTTTAACCTGGAAGCAGATCTTTTTAGTACTTACACAGTTTTTGTTTGTTTGTTTTGAGATAGAGTCTCGGAGTCTCGCTCTGTCACCCAGGCTGGAGAGCAGTGGCGCGATCTCGGCCCACCACAACCTCCACCTCCTGGGTTCAAGTGATTCTCCTGCCTCAGCCTCCTGAGTAGCTGGAACTACAGGCGCGTGCCACCATGCCCAGCTAATTTTTTGTATTTTTAGTCGAGACAGAGTTTCACCGTATTAGCCAGGATGGTCTCCATTTCCTGACCTTGTGATCCACCTGCCTCAGCCCCCCAAAGTGCTGGGATTACAGGTGTGAGCCACCGCGCCTGGCCACTTACACAGTTTTTTAATATCCACTGGGAATTTTGGTCACTATGAAAGCCTATTGCTACATAGACATTGTCCTCAACTCTGACTCTGTGCCATTATCAGTGTGCATTATTGTTCTTAAGCTACTTTGTCCTCCCACTTGAGAGTATCAGTCTTCTGAGGAAGCCCAAAAATACAAGTAGAAGTCAGTACATACTCATTGACGCTTCAGATGGTATCTAAACAGAATGTTCTTCATCTCTAGTTATTTTTATTTTTATTTTACCTGACTAGTATAGATTTATGGTGTAAAATAAATTTTTATTGTGTATCAACAAAAA
>NW_016866351.1:0-1042 GCF_001698545.2 Rhinopithecus bieti | reverse complement strand
AGGGGACAGGTGTCCTAGGGCAGTGATCGCTGGCCCATGCTGCCAGCAGATACAGTCTGGGGTAGAGGGCTGGACTAAGGTGTGTACGTGAGCAAGTTGTATGGCAAGGCAGTGGAGGTGGCAGCTTTCCTTGTTAAGCTGAGGGGGACATGCGGGGCCAATACGGGAAGCATCCTGTTGGGAGCATCCTCACCTCCATGACAGTGTTTGGTCCAGGGGAGAAGACGTCCGCAGTGACCCTCTCCGTGGCAGTTTCCACGGGATTTGTGAACTCAAATGAGCACAAGTGAAGGAACCGTGGGTTTCTTCATGTAGGCGGGAGGCCCAGGACGGGCAGACTCCATAATTTGAATCAAAGAATTCCCATGCCTGGTAACTTCATTCATTCCATGTACTTATTCATTCCTACAGAAAACTTTTATTGAATATATGCTGAGGAAACACCAAGTCAACAAAAGAAAAGTGGCATAGAGAAATGATACAGACCTGGGTGGGGGTCGTGCCAGGGGAGGACAGGTAGGATTCAGAGCTTGGGTGGGCCATTCACTTTGATAGGGCCCCTGGGCCAGGGTTGACAGAATGCTTTCCCCTTCCTCGCCTCTTTGGTGTTGGTGGGTGGTTGTTGGACAATGGGCTGGAGGCTCGTAGTTTCCTGGACATGTTCACCACACCAGCATCTCTCAACAGTCTACTCCAGTCCACCTGGTCTCCCCTGCCTCCCCAGGACAGTGAAGGCAGGCCAGCAGGCAGAAACTCACACAGCATTTTTATGCTAGTCTTGTGGTAGAATTCCTTTTCCTGGAAAACTTGGTGATTTCTCTTAGCACCTTCAACTGATTGGATGAGACCCATCCACATTAAGGAAGTTAAACTGCTTTACTTAAAGTCAACTGATTGTAAATGTTGATCACATCTACAACATACCTTCACAGCAACATGTAGACTACTGTTTGACCACACAGCTTAGCACTATAGCTTAGACAAGTTGACACATATTTTAGCCATTGCACATATCTTGCACCATACAAAATGTAACTCAAAA
>NW_016866350.1:0-983 GCF_001698545.2 Rhinopithecus bieti | reverse complement strand
ACCTACCCACAGGGTGTCAGGGCACCAGGACTCCCTGTGAGTGAGCACAGAGCCCTGCTCCTGGGGGCAGGTCTCACCGGAGAGCCCAGATGTGAGGGAGGGGCTGCTCCCCATGCTCCTCCCCTGGGGAGAAGGGGCTGAGGTAGGAGCTGCAGAGAGGCCAGGACCTGGAGCCTTGGAAACTCCCTCCTCATGGAAACGGGCTTGGAGCCTCGTTCCCTGGGGACGCACGTGTCTTCTTGTGACCATTCCACATCCTGGAGGAGCATGGAGGTGCCTTTGCACGTTTATGAGCCATTGGAGCTATTTGTCTGCCTCCAGCCCCCTCTTTTTTATTTAGACAGGGTCTCACTCTGTCACCCAGGCTGGAGTGCAGTGGCACAATCTTGGCTCACTGCAACCTCCACCTCCCGGGTTCAAGCCTTCCGCCTCAGTCACCCGAGTAGCTTGGATTACAGGCGCACACCACCATGCCCGGCTAATTTTTGTATTTTCGGTAGAGACAGGGTTGCACTATGTAGGCTGGGCTGGTCTCGAACTCCTGACCTCGAGTGATTCGCCTGCCTCGGCCTCTCAAAGTACCGGGATTACAGGCATGAGCCACCGCGCCCAGCCCAGTTAAGCCTATTTGTGCACAGAACAGCTGACTGTGCTTAGTTCCTCAAAGGTCAGGAAGGAGGTATGTTAAGGGCCTTCCTTCAGAGCCCATCTTGCTGGCATCACCGTATGTCATGCCTGTCCTTGGGTCTTGGCACAGTGAGGCAGCCCTGCTGCTGGTGGGCCACGCTGCGTGGCAAACACTTTAGAACACGTTCTCAGGCCCTAACGATGCCTCCAAACACTTCAGCAGCAGAAACTGAACAGTTGAATGCATACAGCCGCGGGCGGATGAATTCATCATCCAGGCTCCCTGAGAGCTCTGGAGGGTAGGAGTGGGTGGTGGAGCCTCGGTCATCAGTGCCCACACCTGAGAGCTCCGGAGG
>NW_016866349.1:0-785 GCF_001698545.2 Rhinopithecus bieti | reverse complement strand
ATGAGTGAGAACATGCGGTGTTTGGTTTTCTGTTCTTGTGATATTTGCTGCGAATGATGGCTTCCAGCTGCATCCATGTCCCTACAGAAGACCTGAACTCATCCTTTTATATGGCTGCATAGTATTCCATAGTGTATATGTGCCACATTTTCTTAATCCAGTCTGTCATTGATGGACATTTGGGTTGGTTCCAAGTCTTTGCTGTTGTGAATAGTGCTGCAATAATATATGTGTGCATGTGTCTTTATAACAGAGTGATTTATAATCCTTTGGGTGTATATCCAGTAATGGGATGACTGGGTCAAATGGTATTTCTAGTTCTAGATCCTTGAGGAATTGCCACACTATCTTCCACAATGGTTGAACTAGTTTAGAGTCCCACCAACAGTGTAAAAGTGTTCCTATTTCTTCACATCCTCTCCAGCACCCGTTGTTTCCTGACTTTTAATGATCGCCATTCTAACTGGTGTGAGATGGCATCTCATTTTGATTTTGATTTGTACTTCTCTGATGGCTAGTGATGATGAGCATTTTTTCATGTGTCTGTTGGCTGCATCTTCTTCTGAGAAGTGTCTGTGGAACATATCTCAAAATAATAAGGTCTATTTATGACAAACCCACAGCTAATATCACATGGAATGGGCAAAACTGGAAGCATTCCCCTTGAAAACTGGCACAAGACAGGGATGTCATCTCTCGCCATTCCTATTCATAGTGTTGGAAGTTCTGGCCAGGGCAATCAGGCATGAGAAAGAAATAAAGGGTATAAATTAGGAAAAGAGGAA
>NW_016866348.1:0-983 GCF_001698545.2 Rhinopithecus bieti | reverse complement strand
GGGACGGAGTCTGGCTCTGTCGCCCAGGCTGGAGTGCAGTGGCTGGATCTCAGCTCACTGCAAGCTCCACCTCCCGGGTTTACGCCATTCTCCTGCCTCAGCCTTCCAGGTAGCTGGGACTACAGGCGCCCGCCACCTCGCCCGGCTAGTTTTTTGTATTTTTTAGTAGAGACGGGGTTTCACCGTGTTCGCCAGGATGGTCTCGATCTCCTGACCTCGTGATCCGCCCGTCTCGGCCTCCCAAAGTGCTGGGATTACAGGCTTGAGCCACCGCGCCCGGCAACTTTCTAGTGTTTTGTTGATAGTTTGTGCATCCACATTAATAGGAAATATTGGTTTGTAGTTTTCTTTTTATTTTTTCTTTTCCTTTTTTTTCTTTTTTTTTTGACAGTGTCTTGCTCTGTTGCCCAGGCTGAAGCGCAGTGGTGTTATCATAGCTCACTCCAGCCTCAACCTCCTGGACTCAAGTGATCCTTCTGTCTCAGACTCTCAAGTAGGCAGGACTACAGGTGCGTGCCACCACACTTGGCTAGTTTTTGTTTATTTTTTGTAGAGACAAAGTCTGGCTTTGTTGCCCAGGCTGGGGCTGTCTTTTAAAACCCGCACTGAAATATGTTTGTTCCTGTATCATGCTGGCAAAGGTTAAAAAGGTTTTTTTCACCGGGTGCAGTGGCTCACGTCTGTAATCCCAGCACTTTGGGAGGCCGAGCTGGGCAGATTACCTGAGGTCAGGAGTTCGAGACCAGCCTGTCCAACATGGTGAAACCCCATCTCTACTAAAAATGTAAAAATTAGCCAGGTGTGGTGGTGGGCGCCTGTAATCCCAGCTACTTGGGAGGCTGAGGCAGGAGAACTGCTTGAACCTGGGAGGCGGAGGTTGCAGTGAGCCAAGATTGTGCCACTGAACTGGGCGACAAGAGTGAGACTCTATCTCAAAAAATAAAATAAAATAAAATAGGCCAGGTGCAGTGGCTCATGCCTGT
>NW_016866346.1:0-1060 GCF_001698545.2 Rhinopithecus bieti | reverse complement strand
TTTTGTTTGAATTCATCTCACAGAGTTACAGTGTTCATTTCATTGAGCAGTTTTCGAACACTCTTTTCTTGGAATCTGCAATGGGATACTTCAGAGTGCCGTGAAGCTTAGGGTGACAAAGGAAATATCCTCATACAAAAACTAGAAAGAATCCTTCTGAGACACAGCTTTGTGATGTGTTAATTCATCTCAAAGTGTTACACGATCCTTTTCATTCACCATTTTGGTAGTAGTGCTTTTGGGGAATATGAGAAGGGATATTTTGTATCATATTGAAGCCTATGGTGACAACAGAAATATCCTCAGATAAAACTAAAAGAAGCCATCGGAGAAAGTACTTTTTGATGTGTTAATTCATCACACAGAGTTACACCTTCATTTTCATGGAGCAGCCTGCAAACACTGTTTCCGTGGAATCTGCAAAGGGATATTTGGAAGCGCATTGAGGCCTACGGTGAGAAAGAAAACATCCTCAGATAAAAACTAGAAAGAATATTTCTGAGAAACTACTTTGTGATGTGTGTATTTATCTCACAGAATTACACTGTTCTTTTCACTGAGCAGTTTGCTAACACTATTTTCTTGGAATCTGCAATGGGATATTTTGGAGCGCATGGAAGCTGGTGGTGACAAAGGAAAAATCCTCATAAAAAATTAGAAAGAAGCTGTCCCAGAATCCGCCTGATGATGTGTTAGTTCATTGCACAGAGTTACACGATTTTTTTCAAGATCAGTGTGGTAGCACTGTGTTTGGGGAATACTGGATTGCATTGAAGCCTATGGTGATGAAGGAATTATCCTCAGGTAAAAACTAGAAAGAAGTTTTCTAAGTAGTTCTTTGTGATGTGTGAATTCACCTAACAGACTTACACCATTCTTCTCATGAAGCAGCTTGCTAACACTGTTTTCAAGGAATCTACAAAGTGATATTTGGGAGCGCTTTGAGGCCTATGGTGAAAAAGGAAATATCCTCAGATTAAAACTAGAAAGAACCTCTCTGAGAAACTGCTTTGTGATTTGTGAATTTGTATCACAGTGTTACATCGTTCTTTTCATTGAG
>NW_016866344.1:0-787 GCF_001698545.2 Rhinopithecus bieti | reverse complement strand
TCCTGCTTAGCATTTTAATTAATTAGTATTCTTGTTTGTGGTTTTCTTTTTCTTCAAAAATATTTTCGGAGTACTGTGCTGAAAAACAAGCAAAAAAAAACATTCATGCTCACTGCAAAGTATAAATTCCCCAACTCTCTTCCTCTCATAATTCTTCCTCCAGAGTTGTTTTTTCACGGGCTCTGGTTCCTCAAATAATCATTTGAAAGTAGTGCTATATGAAGAGGAAAATATGTCCCACACTAAGGTGATCAGACTACCTCTCACAAATATCTGTTGAGAGATACACAAATTGTTTGGGATTAATTACACACTGTTGTTATGGTCAGGGCACTCTTGATGTCTTACAGGCTTTTGTGGGGTCATCCAGGACACCCATGCTACAAGGTCTGACAGGATTTTTCCCCTAGCTACTCTGTATATCCACAGTCCTCCTCTGACCTCACTGCAGTTCTCATTTGCAATGTTTTCTTAAATAGGTGGAAATGTTTCCTGCTCATTTTGCTTTTGTACATTTGGCAAATACTATCTTGGCTTCCTCAGTGATCTTGTGTCTGGGTCTTCCCTCATCTTGGAACCAGAGCTGACATTTTAATTGTCCTATAAATTCTGACCCCGTTTCAAAGTGTAAGCTACCACATGATTTATTTAGTTCTTTTTCTTTTATTAAAGGTAAGTGAGGGGTGGTTTTATAAAAAAATTTTTAAGATTAGGGGTGATTAGAATGTTTATGCTATATTTACTCCCTGCCTTGATACATATTCTAAAAGGCGCCATAGATTTGCTA
>NW_016866343.1:0-788 GCF_001698545.2 Rhinopithecus bieti | reverse complement strand
AGTCAGGTAGCATGATGCCTCCAGCTTTGTTATTTTTGCTTAGGATTGTCTTGTCTTGTGGGCTCTTTTTTGGTTCCATATGAACTTTAAAGTAGTTTTTTTCCAATTCTCTGAAGAAAGTCATTGGTAGCTTGATGGGGATGGCATCGAACTGATAAATTACCTTGGGCAATATGGCCATTTTCATGATATTGATTCTTCCTATCCACGAACATGGAATGTTCTTTCATTTGTTTGTGTCCTCTTTTATTCTTTGAGCAGCAGTTTGTAGTTCTTGAAGAGGTCCTTCACATCCCTTGTAAGTTGGATTCCTAGGTATTTTATTCCCTTTGCAGCAATTGTGAATGGGAGCTCACTCATGATTTGGCTCTCTGTTTGTCTGTTATTGGTGTACAAGAATGCTTGTGATTTTAGCACATTGATTTTGTATCCTGAGACTTTGCTGAACTTGCTTATCAGCTTAAGGAGATTTTGGACTGAGACAATGTGGGTTTTTCTAAATATATAATCATGTCAGTTGCAGACAGGGACAATTTGACTTCGTGTTTGCCCAATTGAATACCATTTATTTCTTTCTTTTGCCTGATTGCCCTGGCCAGAACTTCCAACACTATGTTGAATAGGAGTGATGAGAGAGGGCATCCCTGTCTTGTGCCAGTTTTCAAAGGGAATGCTTCAAAATTTTGCCCATTCAGTATGATACTGGCTATGGGTTTGTCATCAATAGCTCCTCTTATTTTGAGGTACTACATTCCATCAATACCTAGTGTATTGAGAGTTTTTAGCAT
>NW_016866342.1:0-784 GCF_001698545.2 Rhinopithecus bieti | reverse complement strand
ATTCAACATTCAATCTTAATGAAATTTCTCATTAATGAGAAATTTCATTAGATTGAATGTTGAATTTTAAAATGACTTTTTTTTTTTCATTGATCCAAGTGGCATTCTCTTCTCCACCCAAAGACATGGGTCTGGTGTTTCTGCACGTCTTCTGAACAAATGGCATTTACAGCTTTGTTTGAGGATATTTGCAAAGCTGTTCCAGGTCAGGAATTGTATTTGCTTACATTCCAGTGTAATAATGCTTGAGTCTCCTGCCCAACCCAGAGACATTGCAAGGAGATATAGCTAACGTCTCTCTCTCGGTCAGAGGGCAGATTTGTTTTCTAACCAGAATAATAATGATATTGCCTTCTTCCATGGCAACATCGGATCAGGTATGTTAGCTGTGCCCTTATAAGACTGGGGGATTCCTAAGCTCAGAATTCCTCAGCTGTGTCACAGACCACCAGGTAGGACTTGGGGAACCACAGCAACTGATACAAACATGAAGCTCATGTGGCCTGCCATGTAATGCATAATAAAGTGTCCAAATCCATTTGGACTCAAGGCCTCCTTACTGGCTGTAGCTATGGAAATGTGCTAAGCCAGCCTAACAGCTTCTTGACTGCTTGACTGAAACATTTATAGATGTCAGAATTCTGGGGTGAAGAACAATTTTGTAGAGTCTGTCAGTGATAAATCACTTAAGAAAAGTGAAGAAAGAAAGTTATATGAAAATCAGAGCTCGGTACTTTTGCTTTTGGAAAATGAAATGGAATGTTGAGGCAGGATAAACACATTT
>NW_016866341.1:0-351 GCF_001698545.2 Rhinopithecus bieti | reverse complement strand
CAAAGGAAATATCCTCAAATAAAAACTAGAAAGAAGCTCTCTGAGAAACTTCTTTGTGATGTGTGAATTCATCTCACAGGGTTACACGTTTTGTTTCATGAAGCAGTTTGTTAACACTGTTTTCGTGGATTCTGCAAAGTGATATTTGGGAGCACATTGAGGCTTATGGTGAAAAAGTAAATATTCTCAGATAAAAACTGGAAAGAAGCTTTCTGAGAAAGTTCTTTGTGATTTGTGAATTCATATCACTGAGTTACATCTTTCTTTTCATGGAGCATTTTGCTAACACTGTTTTCATGGAATCAGCCAGGGGATATTTGGCAGCACTTTGTGGCCTATATGAAAAGAAAA
>NW_016866340.1:0-353 GCF_001698545.2 Rhinopithecus bieti | reverse complement strand
ATTATACATCACAAAACTCTTTCTCAGAAAGGTTCTTTCTTGATTTTAACTGAAGATCCTTCCTTCTTCACCATATGCCTCAATGCATTCCCAAATATCTCTTTGCAGATTCCAGGAAAACAGTCTTAGCACACTGCTCTGTGAAAAGAAAGGGTTAAATTGGTCAGATGATTTCACACAACACAACGAACTTTCTCAGAAAGCTTCTTTCACCTTTTTTATCAGAGGATATTTCGTTTGTCACCATATGCGTCAATGTGATCCAAAATATCCCTTCTCAGATTCCCCAAAAACACTACCAAACCGCTCCATGAAATTAAAACTGTATCTCTGTGAGATGAATTCACACATCG
>NW_016866339.1:0-2286 GCF_001698545.2 Rhinopithecus bieti | reverse complement strand
TGTTGCTCTGCATGAAGAGGGGTACCTGAGGACAGAGCACGGGCTTAGTACCCCATAAACTCTTGGTTCTAGACAGCCCAGGAAACTGGTCGGTAACAAACTTGGTTGCAGGTCCCTGAAACAAACAAAAAACTGGATGAGGTTTCTATCTTATTTTATGTCCTTGGGAGCTTAGTATGTGATTGTGATTTTTTTTTTTTTTTTTTTGACGGAGTCTCAATCTGTCACCCAGGCCGGAGTATAGTGGCACAATCTCAGCTCACTGCAACCTCCACCTCCCAGGTTCAAGCAATTCTTCTGCCTCAGCCCCCTGAGTGGCTGGAATTACAGGCGTGTGCCACCACGCCAGGCTAATTTTTTGTATTTTTAGTAAAGACGGGGTTTCACCGTGTTGGCCAGGCTAGTCTTGAACTCCTGACCTTGTGATCCACCCGCCTCGGCCTCCCAAAGTGCTGGCATTACAGGCGTGAGCCACTGCGCCTGGCCGTGATTTTTTTTTTTTCTTTAATGAACTTTATTTTTTAGGGCGGTTTTCGGTTCACAGCAAAATTGAGCAGAAAGTATGGACAGTCCTGTATACTCTGTCTCCACACATGCGAAAACTCTCCCACTAAGTATGTGATATTTTAAAGCCCCATTTTGTAAAATTAAACTTAGAGGGACAGGACCTTAGAGGACATGGAACTCTGCCTTGTATCAGGACACCATTGCACACATTGTTTCTCTGCTTTTCAGTGTTATTGGGTGTCATCCTATAGAATATTTTTACCCTTTAATATTTTGGTCTTACGAATTCTTGCCATGCAGGAGGTTTCTAAACTATGTTGCTTCTACTTTGAGTTATAAAATGTAAATTTCTTTTTTCTTTTTTGAGACAGAGTTTCGATCTATTCCCCAGGCTGGAGTGCAATGGCATGATCTTGGCTCACTGCAACCTCTGCCTCCCGGGTTCAAGTGATTCTCCTGCCTCAGCCTCCCAAGTAGCTGGGACTACAGGCGCACACCACCACTCTGGCTAATTTTTGTATTTTTAGTAGAGATAGGATTTCACCATTTTGGCCAGGCTGGTCTTGAACTCCTGACTTCAAGTGATCCGCCCCCCTTGGCGTCCCAAAGTGTTGGGATTACAGGTGTGAACCATCACGCCCGGCCATAAGATGTGAATTTATTTCTTTAGCTGCAAACGCAGGTTCAATGATAGGAGTTTATAGACTCTTCACAGTAAACTAGAGTCAGGATGACCTAATATTAGATTCCCATAGAACTAGAGTACCTGATGATCCAGGTGAGATGAAGATGATGATGAAGAAGGTAATGGTGGTACCCACATTATAGAGAGCTTCTCATGTGCTGGAGCCCATGCTCAGTGCTTTTTATTTATTTATTTATTTTGAGATGGAGTTTCGCTCTTGGCTCACTGCAAGCTCCGCCTCCCGGGTTCACGCCATTCTCCTGCCTCAGCCTCCCGAGTAGCTGGGACTACAGGCGCCCACCACCACATCCAGCTAATTTTTTATATTTTTAGTAGAGACAGGGTTTCACCATGTTAGCCAGGAGCTCAGTGCTTTTATAGTCACTTGTTTCACCCTGGCTGTAGCCCGTGTGGAAGGTGTTATTATTGATTCTGATTTCAAAATGAGGAAAGTGAAGCTCAGAGAGGATGATAAAATATTCAGGGACACCCAGCTCATAAGAGCAGAGCATGGCCAGGCACAGCGGCCCAAGCCTGTAATCCTAACCCTTTGGGAGGCCAAGGTGGGCGGATCACAAGGTCAGGAGATCCAGACCATCTTGGCCAATATGGTGAAACCCCAGCTCTTCTAAAATTTACAAAAATTAGCTGGGCATGGTGGCGGTCGCCTGTAATCCCAGCTACTCAGAGGCTGAGGCAGGAGAATCACTTGAACCAGGGAGTTGGAGGTTGCAGTGAGCTGAGAACGTGCCACTGCACTGCAGCCTGGGTGACAGAGTGAGACTCCACCAAAAAAAAAAAAAAAAAAAAAAAAGCCAGGTGCAGTGGCTCAGAACTGTAATCCCAGCACTTTGGGAGGCCAAAGTGGGCGGATCACGAGGTCAGGAGTTCGAGACCAGCCTGGCCAACATGGTGAAACCTCCATCTCTACTAAAATACAAAATTAGCTGGGTGTGGTGGCGCATGTCTGTAATCCCAGCTACTCAGGAGGCTGAGGCAGGAGAACTGCTTGAACCGGAACCCAGGAGGCGGAGGTTGCAGTGAGCTGAGATCACTCCATTGTACTCCAGCGTAGGCAAGAAGAGTGAAACTCT
>NW_016866338.1:0-2640 GCF_001698545.2 Rhinopithecus bieti | reverse complement strand
ATGGAGTCTCGCTCTTGTTGCCCAGGCTGGAGTGCAATGGCGTGATCACGGTTCACCACAACTTCCGCCTCCCAGGTTCAAGCAATTTTCCTGCCTCACCTCCCAAGTAGCGGGGATTATAGGCATGCACCACCACACACAGCTAATTTTGTATTTTAGTAGAAACAGGGTTTCTCCATGTTGGTCAGACTGGTCTCGAACTCCCAACCTCAGGTGATCTGCCCACCTCAGCTTCCCAAAGTGCTAGGATCACAGGCATGAGCCACCGTGCCCGGCCAAAAGACTTTTGAATAGAAAATTAGCAGTCTCTGTCACAAGTTATTTGAATAGATGTGAGTTGCTCCTTTTCACCTGAAAAACTCCAGGCCCAGGGTGTTTAATGACCATGACAAAGCAGCCTGAATTAATGGAAAGAGCACCCCAAGCTGCTCCCATTTCCCTATGTGAACTCAGACAAGTACTTGCACTTCTCTGTTGCTTCACTTTAGCCATATGCACAGTGAAAGGACTCTAACAGTTCCACTTGTAGGATTTTATTCCTAGGAAATAATGAGTTACCTGATACCAGACAATATACACTTTAACAAGTTCTGGAAACAACCTATTAATAGATCATTCTATCCACCTGAGTTCCGTTGTGGGGCACAGCCACCACCAGAGCTCAGAAAGGGACTTCATCAGGTGCTTACAAAAGGATTGGAAGGGCTGGAGGAAGGGGCTGAGGCTGAGCTTCCAGCATTATGACTCTCAGAGCAGTGCAGGTGAACTGGCTACCAGAGGGGCAGCCACATTGCCCCATCAGGAGGGCAGGGAAGCAGAGGGTGGCTGCTGGACTACGAAGTTCAAGTATGTACTGCCATGGCTATGATCCAAGGGGTCAGGAAGCCACAGCCACCAGTGTCTCTCAACACCTACGAAACTAGTGACTAGACACAGGAACACTGCTGCCAAATAACCCAATGTCTCCATGCTGGGCTGGAATAGCCAAAATCTGTGGGACAATGGCTCTTCCTGATTTCCACCTTCCAAATGGAGCAGGAGTGAACCTAATCAATGAAACCTAATTTTTTTTTTTTTTTTTTGGGATGGAGTTCTGCTCCGCGTGCCAGGCTGGAGTGCAGTGGCACGATCTCGGCTCGCTGCAACCTCCGTCTCCTGGGTTCAAGTGATTCTCCTGTCTCAGCCTCCCGAGTAGCTGGGATTACAGGCTCATGCCCCATGCCCAGCTAATTTTCGTATTTTAGTAGAGATGGGTTTCACCATGTTGCCCAGGCTGGTCTCGAACTCCTGAACTCAAGCAATCCACCCTCCTCAGCCTCCCAAAGTGCTAGGATTACAGGCGTGAGCCACCGCGCCTGGCCAGTGAAACCTAATTTTCAATGAGAAACGTAACTACCAGGAAATTAGGTTCACGTGGGGCTTGGCCTTCCAGCCTCACATGTGGGAAAGCACACAGGAAAGAGGTTGGAATTGACGTGTAGTGCCGGTGAACTATATGCATTCACCACTCTGTATAACTTAGCTAAACAAATTAAGGTGCATTCGCACAGTGGAATGCTTTCCAGCCACGAAAATCAGTATTTTTTTTTAGCCAATAAATACTTTCCAGTCACTTAAATGGGCAAGAAGGGACAAATCTTAGAATTCCAGACAACGTATTTGTCCCTTCAGGGAGTGGAGTTTATTTCCATATGCACCCTTGAATGTGGCTAGACTTAATTCCTGAGAATAGAGAATGAAAAGGTCAAAATCGTAACTTTCTGGACACAGATCCAATCCAGTGTACCACATCAGGTTTAGTCATCAGGTCTTCTTAATCTTCTCTGATCTTTGAGAGTTTTCCAGGAACCTCACGGCCAGGAGTTTGCCAGGAACCCTAACATCATCAGTAATAGATCATGTCGATATCTATGCACCCCTGAGATAATGAAATAAGATGGAGACTTTACCTCTGTGTGCGTTCTTCCCCAACTGCAGTTTAATCATGAGAAAATCCCAGACAAACCAAATTAGAGGGACAGGCTATATCATACTTGGCCAATAGCCTTCACAACCATTAAAGTCATGAAAACAAGAAATGATTGCTAAACTCTTAAAGATCAGAGGAGATGAAGGAGACCTGATGACTAAAGGCAATGTGGTACACTGGATTGGATCTGTGTCCAGAAAGAGAGCACTTATGAGAAAGCTGGTGAAATCCAAATAACAGCTGGAGTCCAGTTAACACTGTACCAGCCAAACAGTGGCTCATACCTGTCATCCCAGCACTTTGGGAGGCCGAGATGGGCGGATCACCTGAGGTCAGGAGCTTGAGACAAGCCTGGCAAACATGGCAAAGCCCCATCTCTACTAAAATACAAAATTAGGTCGGGGCGCGGTGGCTCATGCCTGTAATCCCAGCACTTTGGGAGGCCGAGGTGAGCAGATCACGAGGTCAGGAGATCAAGACCATCCTGACCAACATGGTGAAACCTTGTCTCTACTAAAATACAAAATTAGCTGAGCGTGGTGGTGTGTGCCTATAATCCCATCTACTCGGGAAGCTGAGGCAGGAGAATAGCCTGAACCCCGGGGCGGAGGTTGCAGTGAGCCGAGATGGCGCCACTGTACTCTAGCCTGGTGACAAAGCAAGACCCAGTC
>NW_016866337.1:6098-7207 GCF_001698545.2 Rhinopithecus bieti | reverse complement strand
GTATAATTACAAAACAGTGTTAGCAAACTGCTCCAAGGTATTACTCTGTGAGATGAATACACACCTCACAAAAAAGTTTCTCAGAAAGCTTCTTTCTAGTTTTTATCTGAGGATATTTCCTTTGTCCCAATAGAGTTCAATGCAATCCAAAATATCCCTTCTGAGATTCCCCAAAAACAGTGCTATGAAACTGTGCCATGGAAAGAAGCATATAACACTGTGTGATAAATTCCCACATCACAAAGCAGTTTCACAGAAAGCAGCTTTTTGGTTTTTGTCTGAGGATATTTCATTTATCACGATACACTTCAATGCACTCCGAAATATCCCATTGCAAATTCCAAGAAAACAGTGTTAGCAAACTTTTCAGTGAAAAGAACAATGTAACTCTGTGAGATGAGTTCACACATCACAAAGCAGTTTCTCAGAGGACTTCTTTTGGTTTTATCTGAGGATGTATCCTTTGTCACCATAGGCTTCAAAGTGCTCCCAAACATTCTATTGCAGATTAAATGAAAACAGCGTTATCAAACTGTTCTATGAAAAGAACATTGTAAAAAGTCATTTTATTTGAGGATATTTCCTTTATCACCATAGGCTTCAATGCAATCCAAAATATCCTATCTCAGATTGCCCAAAAACACTGTTACTAAACCAATACATGAAAAGAATTGTGTAACTCTGTGAGATGAATTCAGAAATCACAAAGCAGTTTCTCAGAATGATTCTTTATATTGTTTGTCTGAAGGTATTTCTTTGTGCACCATAGGCCTCTATGCGCTCGTGAATATCTCTTTGCAGATTCCACGAATATAGCATTAGAAAACTGCTCCATCAAAAGGAAGGTGTAAATCTGTGAGATGAATTTAACACCACAAATCAGTTTCTCAGAAAGCTTCTTTTTGGTTTCTGTCTGAGGATATTTCCTTTGTCACCATAGACTTCAATGCAATCCCAAGTATCCTACTGCTGATTCCATGAAAACAGAGCTAGCAAACCGCTCCAAGAAAAGAATCATGGAACTCTGTGAGATGAATACACACATCCCAAAGCAGTTTCTCAGAAAGTCTCTAGTTTTTATCTGAGGATATTTCCTTTTCAACCATAGC
>NW_016866337.1:0-1385 GCF_001698545.2 Rhinopithecus bieti | reverse complement strand
GAGGATATTTCCTTTGTCACCATAAACTTCTATGCACTCTGAAATATCCCAATGCAGATTACAAGAAAACAGTGTTAGCAAGCTGCTCTATGAAAAGAACAGTGTAACTCTCAGAGATGAATTCACATATCACAAAGCACTTTCTCAGATAGCTTCTTTCTAGTTTTACCTGAGGATATTTCTTTTTTCACCATAGACCTCAATGCACTCCCAAGTATCCCTTTGCAGATTCTACAAAAGAGTGTTAACAAACTGCTCCACGAAAGAAAAGTGTAAGTCTGTGAGGCGAATTCACACATCACAAAGAACTTTCTCAGAATGCTTCTTTCCAGTTTTCATCTGAGGATATTTCCTTAGTCAACATATTCTTCAATGTGATCCAAAATATCCCTTCCAGGTTAGCCAAAACAGTGCTACCAAACTCATCCATGAAAGCAGTCGTGTAACTCAGTGAGATGAATTAACACATCACATAGCAGTTTCTCAGAAAGCATCTTACTGGATTTTATATGAAGATATTTCCTTTGTCACCATAAGTTTCAAGGTGCTCCAAAATATCCCATTGCAGATTTCCAGAAAACACTGTTACCAAACTGCTTGATGAAAAGAACAGTGTAACTCTGTGAGATGTATTCACACATCACAAAGTTGTTTCTCAGAAAGCTTTCTTCTAGTTTTATCTGAGGATATTTACTTTGTCACCCTATGCTTCAATGCGATTCAAAATACCCCTGCTCAAACTCCCCAAAACAGTGCTGGGAAACTGCTCCATGAAAATGTTATAACTCTGTGAGGTGAATTCACACATCAGAAACAAGTTTCTTAGAAAGCTTCTTTCTAGTTTTGTCTCAGGATATTTCCTTTGTCAACATAAACTTCTATGCCCTCCAAAATATCCCATTGCAACTTCCAAGAAAACAGTGTGAGCCAACTGATCAATGAACAGAACAGTGTAATGCTGTGAGACGAATTCACAAATCAAACAGCAGATGCTCAGAAAATTTCTTTCAAATTTTTTTCTGAGGATATTTCTTTTGTCACCATAGGCTTCAGTGCATTCCCAAATATCCTACTGCAGACTCCACGAAGACAGTGTTATCAAACGGCTCAAAGAACAGCACCATGTAGCTCTGTGAGATGAATTCACCCATCACAAAGCAGTTTCTCAGAAACCTTCTTTCCAATTTTTTTCTGAGGATATTTCTTTTGTCACCATAAGCTTCAGTGCACTCCCAAATATCCTACTGCAGACTCCATGAAGACAGTGTTATCAAACGGCTCAAAGAAAAGCATGATGTAGCTCTGTGAAATGAATTCACACATCACAAAGCAGTTTCAGAAAGCTTCTTTCCAAATGTTAGACCTAATACCATAAAAACCCTAGA
>NW_016866336.1:0-1250 GCF_001698545.2 Rhinopithecus bieti | reverse complement strand
AAGACAGTAGGGCACATATACTTATATTTTAAATTTCCATTACCCATAAATGTGTATCAAATGGAATTCATTCCAGCAGCTCAGTAATTCTATTTCTTGTGCATCCATGGGATACAGAGCACCCTGATGGGTCCTGTGAGGACATCCTCTCACATACCAGGTTTCTTCCCTCACTATAACTGACAGAGGCATTTTATGCTCAGTTCAGCTTGAGGTATGTGTGAATCTGACCTGTCTCTATCAGTATTTATTTAACTCCCCACTGTCTGTTTCTCTGTTAAATAGTTTACCCATCGCCTTTGATTTGCTGGTCATGAAACACAGGTGGAAGAGTTTCTTTCATTGGTCGCTGGTGGCCCTCATACTCTTTCTGGTGAGTTTTCTTTTTTACTTGTTTTGTCCTAAAGTTGTAATGAAAGCAACTTTGATGTGAAAAAAGGAACATTAGGAGTTTATTCTGTTTTTCATTCTCAGGTTTATACTATTAGCATTTTGAGAATGTTTCCAGAGCAAAACTATTTTCTGCTCTGTTTTAGGTGCCTGTGGTGGTCATTGACAGCTACTATTATGGGAAGTTGGTGATTGCACCACTCAACATTGTTTTGTATAATGTCTTTACTCCTCATGGACCTGATCTTTATGGTAAGGCTTTGTGAAATTTGGGCAAGTGTTAGGAGATGGCTTAATTGCCTGAACTTCAATGTTTTAATTCAGTTGCCTCATTTCATTACATATAGCAGTTCTTTGCTGATTTTATCTTTTCCTATTTAAAAATGACATATGAGTATAGCACAATGATGACACATAGCCACTCAAATATTTCTCCTTGATTAATGTGATATTCTAATACTGGCTCTCTATTTTTCTTGTTTGTTATTTTCACTTTCAGAATTTTGAGGACTCTGGGTATGCTATGGCTTTTGATGCTTTTTTATTTTTAATTAAAAGTTACTTTTTTCTTTTCTTATTAAAAAATCAGTATGATAGGAGAAGAAAATAAAAGCATAATACTCTCATATCCATATAACTATTACTAACACATGGGAGTATACCCCAGACATTTTGTTTGTTTGTTTGTTTGTTTGTTTTGAGATGGAGTTAGACTCTTGTTGCCCAGGCTAGAGTGCAATGGCATGATCTTGGCTCACTGCAACCTCCACCTCCCGGGTTCAAGCAATTCTCCTGCCTCAGCCTCCCGAATAGCTAGGGTTACAGCTATTAGCACGCCACCACGTCTGGCTAAATTTTTT
>NW_016866335.1:0-220 GCF_001698545.2 Rhinopithecus bieti | reverse complement strand
CAAGCTAGGGGGCAGTGGCGTGATCTCGGCTCACTGTAACCTCCGCCTCCGGGGTTCAAGCGATTCTCCTGCCTCAGCCTCCCGAGTAGCTGGGACTACAGGTGGCCGCCACCACGTCCCGCTAATTTTTGTATTTTATTAGTAAGGACAGGGTTTCACCAAATTGGCCAGGCTGGTCTCGAACTCCTGACCTTGTGATCCACCTGTCTCGGCCTCTCAA
>NW_016866334.1:0-558 GCF_001698545.2 Rhinopithecus bieti | reverse complement strand
AGATTCTACAAAAAAACTGGTTCCAACATGTTGAATGAAAACAATGGTTTAACTCTGTGAGGTGAAACCACAAGTGACCAAGCAGTTTCACAGATAGATTCTTTCTAGCTTTTTTCTGAAAATATTCAGTTTCCCCATAGGACTCAATGCGCTTTCAAATGTTTATTAATAGATAATATAAAATAAGTGTTTCCTACCTGGTGAATAAAAAGAAAAGTTTATCTCTGGGAGATGAATCCACACATCCCCAGGCAGTTTCACAGAAAGCTTCTTTCTATGTTTTATCTGGGGATATTTCCTTTTTCCTCAAAGGCCTCAATGGGCTCCCAAATGTCCCTCTACAGATTCAACAAAAAGAGTCTTTCCCAGCTGCTGAATACAAAGAAAGCATTAACTGTGAAACAAATCCACACACACATCCCCAAGTAATTTCACAGATAGCTTCTTTCTAGTTTTTATCTTGGGATATTCGATTTTCCCTTAGAAGCCTCAATGTGCTCCCAACTGTCCCATTGTAGATTCTACAGAAAGAGTGTTTCCAACCTGCTGAAACAATAG
>NW_016866333.1:0-2292 GCF_001698545.2 Rhinopithecus bieti | reverse complement strand
GTAATTTATAAAGGAAAGAGATTTAATTGTCTCACAGTTCAGCATGGCTGGGGAGACCTCAGGACACTTACGATCATGGCGGAAGGCAAAGGGGAAGCAAGGCACCTTCTTTACAAGGAGGCAGGAAGGAGAAGTGGGAGTGAGGTGGAAAGAGCCCCTTATAAAACCATCAGATCTTGTGAGAACTCATTCACTATCATGAGAACGGCATGGGGGAATCCACCCCCATGACTCAGTTACCTCCACCTGGTCTCTCCCTTGACACGTGGGGATTATGGGGATTATAATTCAAGTTGGGATTTGGGTGGGGACATAAAGCTTAATCATATCAGCCTAAAGTGGTACATGCTTCAATCATCTGCTGCTTCCATGAGCCACAATTTTGTGTGTGAACCTCTATAGTTTAACTCTTTTTTTTTTTTTTTTTTTGAGACGGAGTCTGGCTCTGTCGCCCAGGCTGGAGTGCAGTGGCCGGATCTCAGCTCACTGCAAGCTCCGCCTCCCGGGTTTACGCCATTCTCCTGCCTCAGCCTCCCGAGTAGCTGGGACTACAGGTGCCTGCCACCTCGCCCGGCTAGTTTTCTTTTGTATTTTTTAGTAGAGACGGGGTTTCACCGTGTTAGCCAGGATGGTCTCGATCTCCTGACCTTGTGATCCGCCCGTCTCGGCCTCCCAAAGTGCTGGGATTACAGGCTTGAGCCACCGCGACCGGCCTATAGTTTAACTCTCTTATTCATCTGTCTTTTATCAGTTTGATCCAGGGGCCCCAGTCATTGCACCTAGGAGGGTAGAGGGGAGAAGACTTGTTTTCTCCTCTAAGAGGGATTGTAAAACTCATAGCATAATTTATTCTAGGTCTGGTGAAGGGAGTTTTAAAAGACTATAAATCCACAAATAACCCTACTGGACTCACTTATTTGAAAGCATAAAGAGAAGAGATATCTCCTACCTGAGTTAAGACAAAAGGATAAAAAGTTATTCTCAGAGAGTAGCTACCCACTAGTCAGGAGAGAAAATAAAAAAGGCCAGATTCTATAAACATAAGTTTGCAGTTTGCTTACTTGTGGCTGACAGGCACCCTGACATGTCTCACACCTATGAATTCCTGGTTGAGTGAGGCACTGCTTATAGATCACTGAAGAAAGGTAGGAAAAATGATTGGAATAAGAACTTTGGTCCCATGTTGTCAGCTTAATGGAAAAGCCCAAATAAACCTGGGAATAGGGTGGTAGAATCAAAAAATTTCCTGCCAAGATGCCATAGGCAATTCTTCATACCTCTTCCAATCTACAGCTGTTCTTATCATTGTGGTCCTTGAGTTCCAATGAACATGTTTATTTATTGGGGGCAAAAAAATAAACTATTAGCTGAATTTATTACTCCCTGTGTGCCAGGCACCATATTGCTTATTTTAAATGCAATCTTTCAACTTATCCTCACAAGAATCTTCTGAGCTAGATTCTATTATTACCCCTATTCAATAGATGAGGAAACTGAAGCTTAGAGGGTTTAAGCAACATATCCTTAATCCTACTACAAAACAGCAATAGAACTAAAGCTGCCAAGTAAATTGGTCTGACTCCATTCGGTCTTCATAATGGCCCTGTGAGAAAAGTGAGGGGGAAAATAGAGACTCCTGCCAGATTTTTTATTTATTCCTTCATTGAACAATTATTTGACTTATACACTGAACTGGTCACTGTGTATGCACAGAGAATATGGTGGTAAACAAAACAGACCTAATTAGTATTCTCATGGAGCTTAGCATTATTGGGGGAATATCATTAAAGCAAAATCTCCTCCAAGCCCAGAAAGTGTCTCCACAAAGGTAATAGAGGTTGAAAACAAATTTATTATTGGATAAGCAACATTCAAGGGATGATATGCTGAGAAAAAAATAAAAATAAAAAAGGAATGAGTAACAAATCAAAATGTGATGCAGAGCACAGGCAATTCACTAAAGAAATTAAAAGGTGGAAAGAAATCACACTCATATACAAGTAAGTGGATACAACATATTACATTCATATTCTCAGATAAAATGGCTAATTTTCTTTTATCTTTATGATTAAAGGTAGGTTTTGCCTTTTGGAGTCAGGTGCCAGCTGAACTTAGGCCTGTGTCCTCCCAGGAAACTGGGAAATAAGATGTTATCTTTTTTGATTATTACATTTCAAAGACATGGCTCTCAGGTCACTGGGGAAATATTCTTGTGTTGTGAGACTGGCGAGAAGGTTATTTAGTCATAAGAAACATTTATGTTCACTTAAAAAGGGCAGAGAAAGAAATTCT
>NW_016866332.1:0-1419 GCF_001698545.2 Rhinopithecus bieti | reverse complement strand
TCAAAAAAAAAAAAAAAAAAAAAAGTTGAAATTCTTATATAAGGAAAAATCTGGTCAGAGCTAGAGTTAAAGTAGAAATTAACCATGGCCCTAATCTACATCAGGCATTTGGAAAAGCTAGAGAGAAATTAGAGCCATTTCTTTCTTTACCCAAGTCCTGACAAAGAAATAATTTGCATCTGTCTCTCCACTTAACCACAGAGAGAATTAGATTCCATTGGTAATGGTGACTCATTGGTATGTCAACTAATTCACCTTTTAATTTTGTTTCTCTTCCACACATACACTCTGCCAGTTTATTAGCCTTCTGAAGACAACAAAGACAACAGTAAAACTTACCATCCATGCTGAGAATCCAGATTCCCAGGCTGTTCCTTCAGCAGCTGGTGCAGCCAGTGGAGAAAAAAAGAACAGCTCCCAGTCTCTGATGCTCCCACAGTCTGGCTCCCCGGAACCAGAGTCTATCCGAAGTAAGGCCTCTGGGCTCATGAGAGTCCTGCACATATGGAACACCTGAACTCAGCAGAGGGTTTCTGCTTGGGAGAATGTACAGCACATAGATTGCCTGCCTGTGGCTCATTGTTTGGCAGGTGGTAGTCAGGGAGCCCTATGGTGAGGGCAGGGTATAAAGAGAGCACTTCTAGAAAAAGAGTGCTGGACTGTTAGGCAGGCAATCTATGTGCTGTACATTAAGCAGCTGTGGCATCTTAGGAAACCTACCCACTCAAAGCCTCAGCTTCTTCATCTCTAAAACAAGGGAATGGTATTCTTTGCTCTCCAAAAATCTATTGCTAAGGGCACCTTGATTCCAGGCATCTGACTAATGAATTAGAAATATCATTTTGTAGATTATTTTTTTAAACTGGGAAAATAATTTAACTTCCCTAAGCTTCAGTTTTCTTATCTGTAGAATGAATGTGCAATTATCCTGTTTCATAGGTGGGATCAGTACTGCCTGCCCCTATAAGAAACTCTTTAGTCATTGCCGTGGTCTACATAGCAGATCTGAGTTCTGTGCTTTAGGTGTAATAGTGGGTCCTGTCATAATGGAAATGGATTTAGGTTAAGTGAACCATAGGATGACACTTTAATGTGTCATTACACTTCCAGTCTAGTATACGGAGGTACATTATTCCTTTGAGTTACTTTTCGAGAAAGAATACACTGATGTGTAATAAAACAGTAAGTTTCAAGCTCTGCAGCATCAAAACTTTAAAAAATTACTTAAAGGCATTGGCTTTTCTGTAACAGGGGTGGGGGGAGAAATTTCTTTTGGCCTCCAAACTGTTCTTTTTTTTTTAAGGAAACACTAGTTTAAAACATTTGTAATGTACTTGGATGAAAAGTCTTAAAGTAATACATCTCCAAAATAATCCTTTATTTAGAAAGACTGGATAATTCACTGAAGTGCTAAAAGAT